>NC_092235.1:10084820-10146474 GCF_036320965.1 Panulirus ornatus | reverse complement strand
TTCTTCACCTGTTCCTAGTGTTACTTCACTAAATTGGGAAATGGTGATCAAGTATGAAAAAAATAACTGATTGCCTTTCCTGTTTAGCAAGGTAGTATCATGAGGAAATAAACAATGGACTCATCTGCACAGCTGTTGCATATAATGTAATACATCAAGAGGTTACCATCCATAACCAATCCTAACAGACTACCCCAAGGTTTACTTTGACCGCTTCATGTGCTTTGGTTCAGCCTAATGATGAAATATCACCTCCCATATGCCAAGAACCCTGACATTCAATATATCCAATGCATTCTTCTCTCCTTCATGATTGTTCAGGTCTTAACATCCTCCTAGGCTTCCTTCACTCCATCCTCCCAACTCCTCCTTTGTCTTGCCCTCCCCACTGCTTCCTGCAATTCTGACAGACATATCTGTTCAGCAGTCTCTCTTTGCAAATTCTCTCCATACGCCCCAGCCATTTTTTTCACACCCTGGTTGGTACTCCTAATCATACCATACTTAATACTACACCACCTTCTGACACTGTAATTTGCTCCATGATCAACTCACCTTACATTGCATATTTTCCTTGGGTATTTCACTTTTAACACATCCACTTTCTTCCTTTCTTTTGAATTTAAGTTCCAAACCTCAAAAACATACAATATATGAAAATACTACAATACCATACCTTCAAAAATAACCTACATGGACCTTTTCTTAAACAAACTCAACAATGCCACCAAAACCTCAGTTGAGATTCACTTCAATTCCCATGGTTCAAACCTCTGCCACATCCATTCCTCAGTATCTAAAGTTTACTACTTCCTCCAGGTCCTTCCATTTCAGACTGAAACTAAAATCTTGTTGCAATATTGCATTGTTTCAAATAACCATATATAGAAGCTGCATACAGAAAAGCTAATTTGTGCTAATAGTTTGATAAAAACATTCTCTTATGTAGATTCTGAGACAGGATCAAAAATTCATTACCTAAAATTGGACAAAGAGGCAAAATGAAAATTAAAGGGATAAGATACCCAAGCATTGATAAGAAGATATGATCATGGAGATATGCAAACACAAGCACCCTGAGCAAACTGAAGCCCTAGAACACCCCCATTCATCCATAATAAATATATAAAAAACAGTAACGGCATTACAAACAAGATGCTAACATAGTGTCATGGAGCTCCAACACCTCTAAATATGGCACTGCATCACTAGGTACAAGCAAAATGGCCCTGGTTACACACAAAATACTCACTATAACAAAGCTGTGAAAGACAGAGAACTCAGAGATTGGAAACATGTATAAGATGAGACATCTATAATGGTTCAAACTTTAACATCAACCATACATATCCTAAAGGCACTGAAAAATCATAAGTGTAATTGAAAGACGTGAAAAAAAGCAACTTACTCCTTCTCCTGAAGACACAAACAATAGCCATGATAACTTCAATGACAATTACGACGACTACTGCTGCTGGGATAACTACTCTTAGGTCTTGGTACAGAGGTGGAGATGGTGCTCTCCCATTACTGCCATCCTTCCCCGTTAATAGCACTGTTGAAATTTATATTGCAAAGTTAAAGATCTTTTACATTCATCATCTTTTAAAAGGTTCCTTTGCATCAATCATCTACAGTATTTAGTTACAGTACAGCTACATATTAACATACAACTGCTTAAACAACAGAAAGGTTACCTGTCATTCTCATGACTTAAAACTTTGTAAGAAAGGGAAATATTATGAATCTCGAACAGTCCAAATTCCTACAAATCAATGAGATGTACTGATTTCAGGATACAGTTAAGATAAACACAACAGAAATAATAAAACCTCTTAATCATGAATGATACAGTCTGTAAGATATCAGAGCATGTGAATGCAACTATTTTTCATTAGTAGACTCAGATAGTCTGCCACATCCTCCAAGTAGTCCCATAGATCTCAGCAAGGAAAGATATGGTGATCATGTCTGTGCAAGGTTAATCATGGGTAGTCAAAAATTAACTGCTATTTCTCTTCAAAGGGTGGCCATAATGAAGGCAGAAAATGTCTTAACCAAGGTGTATTCTGTGTTCGTATGTATCTTGCAATAGGTGATGACCAGATACAATGCATGATAAAGTGACACAAGTTTCACTGGTCAGTGTTAGGAATGATGTTGGAAACAACTGTTTAATGCTTTGCACATGATATGTGTACATATAAATTTGGATGTAATAGTACTGCTTGGCTGAAGGGATATGTAACTGTGTAGGTAAATGTAATATAAGATGCAAGTTTGTCTTCCATTTCTGGGAGAGGATGTGTGGCTTTTGTGGGTGGCTAGGATGCGTGGGATCATATGCAGCTGCAAACAACTATGTACCTGTCATGTCTGAATGTATCTATCTATGGTGGTAGGATCTGGGTTTTTACTTCTTAGTTCATTTTGAATATGGTGGGGGATCAGGCTAGAGAAGCATAATGTATTATTGTCTGTATGGGTTGTTTGTAAAGAATGGAAATGTAAATATGCAGTAAACATTACCTACATGTTAGCCATGTCCTATGTTAGTGAGGTAGTACAAGAAACAGAAAAAGAAATTGTCCTCATTCACTCAAATCCACTCTCTACCTGTCCTGTATAATTCAATGAAACCAAAGCCCTCTATTGACAATCAGACCCCACAGACCTTCCTGTGGTTTCCCCAACTGCTTCATTTGCCCTGGTTTAACCCTATGATAACACATTGTCCCCTGTAAATCACATTACTCCAATTCTCTCAGTCCGTTGCATATTTCGCACCCTCCTTCATGTTATGGCCCCAAGCCTTCAAAGCATCTTTCACTCTATTCCTCTACCTCTTACTTGGTTTCCCTGGTATACCCTCTTAGTCATCCTTTCCCCAAAACATGTTTCCCCAAACATTTCAGCACACCCTCTTCAGCCTTCTCATACTCCTCTTACTATCCCATCTGTCTCTAACTTTGTCACTTTTTATTCAATCAATTCTTGCATCACATATCACTTAATTTCCAACACATTTACCTTATTCTTTACATTTCTGTCTAGGACCCATGCCTCGTATCATACCCCTGTAGCACCAATGGGACTACTATACCATCAAACACCTATTTTTGCCCTAAAAAACAGTGACTTCCCTTTCCATACATTCCTCGATGCACCTAAAACCTTCACCCCTGTCACTCACCCTGTGGCTCACTTCAGCCTCCATGGTTCCATTTGATGCCTCCTCACACTTAAGTTCAATTCATATCTAGCTTGAATTAACAAATTGCAATAGGATACAAGCAATAATTTCCAACAGCTATTACTCATGTGCATTGTGAACTGATTAAAACTATATCCAACAGCTGCTGTTCTTTTATGCATGATTCTCTTATCTACTGGCTAGGTCACAAATTAAGACAGTTGAAGAAAAACATCTACATTATCAATTAATGCACTGGTCTTTTTGGAACAGTTTCACACCACTTGTAGAATCTTGCTGCTGAAAGGAATCATAAGAAAATAAATATGTTTCTAAAAATCAACCCACACTAAAGTTATCATATGACTAACTTACATAACATGAGATATACCAACTTAACATGAATGACATACCTCCCTCAGGAGTAAGTGTCGTGACATCATATGTTGCAACACTAGACCCAGCGTGATTGTGCGCAGTAACTCTGACTGTGTAACGAGTAGCAGGAATGAGATCACGGATCACATAAGTCTTCTCGTTGGCTGCAACATTGTTGGCTACAGAAATCCAGTCCTGGAAATAATTTGCAGCTGGTATTTTACAGAATTGCAAAGTGACAGTGTTGTAAAAACAAGGGCAAAACTTAAAATATATCTGCCAAATCTTTAAAAAATGCTTTCTTCATGAAAGAGACAAGTCTCTTGTGAATGAGCACACACACATCTAAACTACTCAAATACCTAGTGATGTGAAATGCTTGAAAGACTTCCATCACTGGAAAAACATGGAGCATGCTACACCTCTCTCAAGACTCTGGCACTTGATAGGCCTTGAGCCTAAACAACAACTAAGCAAAAAGTACAGGAAGTTTATCATGGGTAAATTATATGGGAGGGTATTGATTGAGAGGGTGAAGGCATGTACAGAGCATCAGATTGGGGAAGAGCAGTGTGGTTTCAGAAGTGGTAGAGGATGTGTGGATCAGGTGTTTGCTTTGAAGAATGTATGTGAGAAATACTTAGAAAAGCAAATGGATTTGTATGTAGCATTTATGGATCTGGAGAAGGCATATGATAGAGTTGATAGAGATGCTCTGTGGAAGGTATTAAGAATATATGGTGTGGGAGGAAAGTTGTTAGAAGCAGTGAAAAGTTTTTATCGAGGATGTAAGGCATGTATACGTGTAGGAAGAGAGGAAAGTGATTGGTTCTCAGTGAATGTAGGTTTGCGGCAGGGGTGTGTGATGTCTCCATGGTTGTTTAATTTGTTTATGGATGGGGTTGTTAGGGAGGTAAATGCAAGAGTTTTGGAAAGAGGGGCAAGTATGAAGTCTGTTGGGGATGAGAGAGCTTGGGAAGTGAGTCAGTTGTTGTTCGCTGATGATACAGCGCTGGTGGCTGATTCATGTGAGAAACTGCAGAAGCTGGTGACTGAGTTTGGTAAAGTGTGTGGAAGAAGAAAGTTAAGAGTAAATGTGAATAAGAGCAAGGTTATTAGGTACAGTAGGGTTGAGGGTCAAGTCAATTGGGAGGTGAGTTTGAATGGAGAAAAACTGGAGGAAGTGAAGTGTTTTAGATATCTGGAGTGGATCTGGCAGCGGATGGAACCATGGAAGCGGAAGTGGATCATAGGGTGGGGGAGGGGGCGAAAATTCTGGGAGCCTTGAAGAATGTGTGGAAGTCGAGAACATTATCTCGGAAAGCAAAAATGGGTATGTTTGAAGGAATAGTGGTTCCAACAATGTTGTATGGTTGCGAGGCGTGGGCTATGGATAGAGTTGTGCGCAGGAGGATGGATGTGCTGGAAATGAGATGTTTGAGGACAATGTGTGGTGTGAGGTGGTTTGATCGAGTGAGTAACGTAAGGGTAAGAGAGATGTGTGGAAATAAAAAGAGCGTGGTTGAGAGAGCAGAAGAGGGTGTTTTGAAGTGGTTTGGGCACATGGAGAGAATGAGTGAGGAAAGATTGACCAAGAGGATATATGTGTCGGAGGTGGAGGGAACGAGGAGAAGAGGGAGACCAAATTGGAGGTGGAAAGATGGAGTGAAAAAGATTTTGTGTGATCGGGGCCTGAACATGCAGGAGGGTGAAAGGAGGGCAAGGAATAGAGTGAATTGGAGCGATGTGGTATACCGGGGCTGACGTGCTGTCAGTGGATTGAATCAAGGCATGTGAAGCGTCTGGGGTAAACCATGGAAAGCTGTGTAGGTATGTATATTTGCGTGTGTGGACGTATGTATATACATGTGTATGGGGGTGGGTTGGGCCATTTCTTTCGTCTGTTTCCTTGCGCTACCTCACAAACGCGGGAGACAGCGACAAAGTATAATAAAAAAAATATAAATATATATATATATATATATATATATATATATATATATATATATATATATATATATATATATATATAGTAGTATAGAGAAGAGGTAGTAAAAGCTTTGCGGAAGATGAAAGCCGGCAAGGCAGCAGGTTTGGATGGTATTGCAGTGGAATTTATTAAAAAAAGGGGGTGACTGTATTGTTGACTGGTTGGTAAGGTTATTTAATGCATGTATGACTCAAGGTGAGGTGCCTGAGGATTGGCGGAATGCGTGCATAGTGCCATTGTACAAAGGCAAAGGGGATAAGAGTGAGTGCTCAAATTACAAAGGTATAAGTTTGTTGAGTATTCCTGGTAAATTATATGGGAGGATATTGATTGAGAGGGTGAAGGCATGTACAGAGCATCAGATTGGGGAAGAGCAGTGTGGTTTCAGAAGTGGTAGAGGATGTGTGGATCAGGTGTTTGCTTTGAAGAATGTATGTGAGAAATACTTAGAAAAGCAAATGGATTTGTATGTAGCATTTATGGATCTGGAGAAGGCATATGATAGAGTTGATAGAGATGCTCTGTGGAAGGGATTAAGAATATATGGTGTGGGAGGCAAGTTGTTAGAAGCAGTGAAAAGTTTTTATCGAGGATGTAAGGCATGTGTACGTGTAGGAAGAGAGGAAAGTGATTGGTTCTCAGTGAATGTAGGTTTGCGGCAGGGGTGTGTGATGTCTCCATGGTTGTTTAATTTGTTTATGGATGGGGTTGTTAGGGAGGTGAATGCAAGAGTTTTGGAAAGAGGGGCAAGTATGAAGTGTGTTGGGGATGAGAGAGCTTGGGAAGTGAGTCAGTTGTTGTTCGCTGATGATACAGCACTGGTGGCTGATTCATGTGAGAAACTGCAGAAGCTGGTGACTGAGTTTGGTAAAGTGTGTGAAAGAAGAAAGTTAAGAGTAAATGTGAATAAGAGCAAGGTTATTAGGTACAGTAGGGTTGAGGGTCAAGTCAATTGGGAGGTGAGTTTGAATGGAGAAAAACTGGAGGAAGTGAAGTGTTTTAGATATCTGGGAGTGGATCTGGCAGCGGATGGAACCATGGAAGCGGAAGTGGATCATAGGGTGCGGGAGGGGGCGAAAATTCTGGGAGCCTTGAAGAATGTGTGGAAGTCGAGAACATTATCTCGGAAAGCAAAAATGGGTATGTTTGAAGGAATAGTGGTTCCAACAATGTTGTATGGTTGCGAGGCATGGGCTATGGATAGAGTTGTGCGCAGGAGGATGGATGTGCTGGAAATGAGATGTTTGAGGACAATGTGTGGTGTGAGGTGGTTTGATCGAGTGAGTAACGTAAGGGTAAGAGAGATGTGTGGAAATAAAAAGAGCGTGGTTGAGAGAGCAGAAGAGGGTGTTTTGAAATGGTTCGGGCACATGGAGAGAATGAGTGAGGAAAGATTGACCAAGAGAATATATGTGTCGGAGGTGGAGGGAACGAGGAGAAGAGGGAGACCAAATTGGAGGTGGAAAGATGGAGTGAAAAAGATTTTTTGTGATCGGGGCCTGAACATGCAGGAGGGTGAAAGGAGGGCAAGGAATAGAGTGAATTGGAGCGATGTGGTATACCGGGGTTGACGTGCTGTCAGTGGATTGAATCAAGGCATGTGAAGCGACTAGGGTAAACCATGGAAAGCTGTGTAGGTATGTATATTTGCGTGTGTGGACGTATGTATATACATGTGTATGGGGGTGGGTTGGGCCATTTCTTTCGTCTGTTTCCTTGCGCTAACTCGCAAACGCGGGAGACAGCGACAAAGCAAAAAAAAAAAAAAAAAAAAAGTATACATATACAAGTATGGAACTCTGAAATTGTACACTGACTGCCCACTCATCCATGGCCCATTTAGAACTTTACCACATCAATATAAAGGAAAGAATACCATTTCATTAGTTTTTAATACATAACATACAAATGTTCTATGGGAAATAAAATTGTTTTCAGATTATGATTATCTTTAGTGCACAGGAGAGAGCCCCTCAGGATCAGTTGTATAATTTAAGGGTTAACAATGGAGAGGCCATCTCATGACTTATTTCTTTTAAAGCTTAAGGTGACAAGTAACCTGTAGCTGTTGATTTTCTGGATGTAACTTTTTAAATAATGAATAATTTCATGCATCTGAATTTATATAATATCAATTTGTCTTCCTATGCACCAAGATAAAAGTTATGCGGTTCTAACACATTTATGACATTTCTTGTATACACCAACACAGAGGATATGTTTAGCACTAAGAACTTATCATTATTATTATGCATAAGGGTTCAATCTTCACACATTAACTTCTTTTGATTTTTATTCCTAACCGCTTCTCCTATGCTTAGTGTATGAGTATCAGAAACAAATGAACTTCAGAGCTATTTGCACACACCCAGTCTCTAACTGCCATGTATAATGTACTGAAACCAGAGCCCACCATCCACAGCCACTCCCACTGGACTATTCCATGGTTTACCATGACAAACCTTTATATGATCAGGGTAAACCCACTAAAAGCACATAATTCATCATGTACTAAAATGGTCTAATTCACTGTGTCTCATGCTTGCTTTTCATCCCCCTAAATGTTCAGGCCCAAATACCTGAAAGCCTCCTTTACTATATCCTTCCACCCTTTCTGTCCCCCTCGATCCCCATAGGTCTCACCCCTTCTGATACACAGATCCCCACAGTCAATCATTCTTTGCTCATCCTCAGTTTATCCAAACCATTTCAGCAAAGCCTTATCATTTCTCTCAATCAGACTTTACTACATACAACCACTCCCCTCTCTTACAATGTCACTCCTTACACAATCAACCCATCTCACACTCTAACATTCTTTTTCATCTAATTTCAAAGATATCCAGGCTCTTCCTTTCTTTTGAATTCAAAGCTTATGACTTCCATTAATTCAATACTTCTGAGGATATCATACCTATCATTACACCTACTTTTCCCTAATTAACAGTGGACACTCCTTCAACTCCCAGGACCTTTGCCCCTTATCCACACCATGACTCATTTCAACTACCGCTATTCCATCTACTGCAAGTTCCAATCCAAGGTACTTACAACACTCCACTTCTTCCAGGTCCTTCTCATTCAAAATTACTTTTGAACAATCCTGTCTCATCTCCAAATTGCAAATTACTACTTTACTTTTGTTCACGTTTATTCTCAACATTCTCTCACAAACTCTATCATGAGGTTCTGGGAGTTTCCCTCTGAAGTCTACCATCAGAGCCATATCATCTGCAAAAAGCAACTGATCCACCTGAAGTTATCTCCCGCTCCCATCATACCTCAGACCTGCAACTTGCATTCACCTACTACTCAAGCTCGACAATAAACAGATTAAACAACCTCAGTGACATCAAACATCCTTGATGCAGGCCTATCTTCACCAGGAAAAACTCGCATTTCTTTCTTCCCTCTTTTATATACATGCCTTCCTCTCATGGTAAAATCTCATCACTGCATTTACTAGATGTCCACTTACACTAAACACTGGTATAACTTTCCACAAAGCCTCCCTTTCATTCCTATCATATGCTTCTCAAGATCCACTAGCACCACACACCACTCGCTCTCTTTCACTAAGAATTATTTGCATAAATCATTCAGAGCAAACACCAAGTCCATACATCCTCTACATCTATGGAAGTCACACTGCTCCTCCCCAATCAGATATTCTGTGCATGACACTTACTCCCATACATCTTAACAAGTATATGCAACAGAATCATAAATGTGCAATTTCAGCATTTACATTTATCCCCATGCATCGATATTAATGACACTACAAATACATTCTGCAAATTTTCAGTCAAATAAACAACACTGTAACTCTCTTTCTCATGAAACTCAACTACAATTCCATCTTCTGCTGCTTTGCCACACTTCATTTAATGTAAGGCTTTCAATGTCTCCCTTTCTTTTTCATAAGACCATTTGCTAGGGCTTTGTTGCCCCCACATGCCATTTTTTCCCAAACAGCACGTCTGCTACCCTATCACAAAATACATTCAACAGTCCAACAAAATATCTACTTACCTATACTTTCCCTGTTACCACCTCCCACCTGCTCCATTTACTGTCACCCCCATTTCTACTCCTGTTCCCCTCAAACGATCCACTTCCTTCCTGCAACCTTTCTTATTTTTGCTTTGTTCACTGATATGCTCTCACCCCATCTCTCAGTTGCTCTCTTTATCAGTTCTCATACCTTTCTCTTGATTTTCTACTACTTTTTCTTTTCACTCCTTCCAATTACATGCACTCAATCCCAGCAAATACTATCCATATGTTCTTTATGCTTTTTAAATACTCTGTATATACTGTATTGATATGTAATCCCAACATCCCTTGTAAGAGGCTCCTGTAACTTTGAGGTTGACATCCATGCAGTATCAGGGTATAGTGGGCTTCTTAGGGATGAGAGGTTCTTTGATTATGCTCTATGTAATCTTTAATGTCTGCTGAAAATGACAGAGCTTCAAAGCAACTGACTTCTGGCTCACAGGGGTACTTCTTGTCAGTAGATTCCACTTAACCCCACATACAAAAACTTAACCCTGAGAGAGAGAGAGAGAGAGGAGAGGAGAGGAGAGGAGAGGAGAGGAGAGAGAGAGAGAGAGAGAGAGAGAGAGAGAACACACAGGAGGCTGGAAACCCTCTCCTTCTTGTATTTCAATTACTAAAAGATAAAACAGAAGGAGCCAGGTGTGGAGTGACCATCCTTCTCAAAGGATTAGACAGGAGTGTCTGAAAGTGTGTGGATGTAATCAAGATAAAAAGTGAAGAGAGGTAGGTAGTATGTTTGAGGAGAGAAACCTAGATGTTCTGGCTCTGAGTGAAAGAAAGCTCAAGGGGAAAGGGAAAAAAATGGCTTGGAAATGTCTCAGGAGTAATGTCAGGGGATGGTGAGAGGACAAGAGATAAGGAAGGAGTAGCACTACTCCTGAAGCAGGACTTGTGGTGTGTGTGAGAGTGTAAGGAAGTAAATTTCAGAATGATATGGGTAAAACTGAAAGCAGTTGGAGAGAGATGGGTGATTATTGGTGCTTATGCACCTGGCCATGAGAATACAGATCATGAGAGGCAAGTGCTTTGGGAGCAACTGAGTGAGTGTGTCAGCAGTTTTTGGTGCACGAGACTGGATATTAGTGGTGGGTGATTTCTAAAAACAAATGTAAGTAATGTGGCAGCTGAGGTTATAAATGGTGTGCATGGTGTATTCAGTATCATAAATGGAAATGGTGAAGAGCTTGTGGATTTGTGTGCTGAAAGAAGACTGGTGATTGGGAATACTTGGTTTAAAAAAGAGATATACACAAGTATACATATGGGAATAAATGATTACATACTAATTGATAGACATGTATAGTGAGACTTTTGGATGTAAATGTACTGAGAGGGGCAGCTGGTGGGAAGTCTGATCAAAGTCTTGTGAGGTGAGGGTGAAAACTTGTGAAGGTTTTTGAAAAAGATGAAACAATGCGAAGAAGAGTTGTGAGAGTAAGTGAGCTTGGTAAGGAGACTTGTGTGAAGAAATTTCAGCAGAGATTGAGTACAGAATGGCAAAAGGTATGAGCAAATGAAGTGGGTGAGTGGATGAGGAATGGGAGGTATTTAGAGAAGCAGTGATCGCATGTGTAAGAGATGCATGTAGCATGTGAAAGGGTTAAGAGAGTGGGATGAAGAAGTAAAGTTGCTAGTGAAATCGAAACAGGAGGCATTTGGGTTGTACTTATAGGGAAGGAGTACAAATGATTGGGAGATATATAAGAGAAAGCAGCGAGAGGTGAAGAGAAAGGTGCAGGGGTTAGAAAAGAGGGCAAATAAGAGTTGGGGAGAGAAAGTATCATTAAACTTTGGGAAGTACAAAAAGACATTTTGAAAGGAGGTAAATAATGTACAAAAACACAAGAGAACAAATGGGAACATCAGTGAAGGGGCAAAAAGGGAGGTGATAATAGACAGTGATGAAGTGAGGAGGAGATGGAGAGAGTATTTTGAAGGATTGTTAAATGTATCCGATGATAGAATGCCTAATATAGGGTGTTTAGTTTGGAATGGTACACAGAGTGAAAGAGTCAAGGAGAGTAGTTTGATGAAAAGAGAAGAGGTGGTGAAAGCCTTGCGTAAGATAAAATGCAGCAAGGCGGTTGGAGTGGATGAAATTGCAGTTAAATCTATTCAGAAAGAGGGTGACTGTGTTGTTGATTGGCTGGTAAGGACATCCACTGCATATATGGATCATGGTGAAGTACATGAGGATTGATGAATACTTGCAAGTGGCCATTATACAAAGGCAAAGGGGATAAAGTTGAATATCAAAACTAAAGACATATAAGTTTGTTGTGCATACCTGGTAAGTTGTATAGGAGGGTAGTGACAGAGAGGGTGAGGGCATGTACAGAGCATCAGATAGGGGAGGAGCAGTGTGGTTTCAGAGGTGGTAGAGGATGTGGATCAGGTGTTTGCATTAAAGAATATGCGTGAGAAATTCTTAGAAAAAACGATGGATTTGTATGTGGCAATAATGGATCTCGAGAAAGCATATGATAGGGCTGACAGAGACGCTTTGTGGAAGATCTCAGAAATATATGATGTGAGAGGTAAGCTGCAAGAAGAAGTGAAATTTTTTCATTAAGGGTATAAGGCGTGTGTCTGAGTAGGAAGAGAGGAAAATGAATGGATCCCAGTGAAGGTTGGTTTGCAGCAGGGGTGTGTGATGTCCCTATGGTTGCTTAATTTGCTTACGCAGTCTGTTGGGGATGAGAGGGCCTGGGATGTCACCACTTGTTCTTTGCAGATGATAAAGCACTGGTGGCTAATTTGAATTAGAAACTGCAGTTTGGAAGAGTGTGTGAAAGGAGAAAGTTAAGAGTAAATGTGAATAAAAGCAAAGTTACTAAGTTCAGCAAGGTTGAGGGAAAAGTTAGCTGCAATGTAAGTTTGGAGAAAATTTGGAGGAAATGAAGTGTTTGATATTTGCGAGTGGACTTGGCAGTGAATGAACTATGGAAGCGGAAGAGAGTCATAGAGTGGAGGAGGGGGCAAAGGTTCTGGGAAGGACGAAGAATGTGTGAAAAGAGAGAACGTTACCTTGGAGAGTGAAAATGGGCATGTTTTTAGGAATGGTAGTTCCAACAATATCATAATATGGTTACAAAGCATGATCTACAGATAGGGTTGTGTGCAGAGGGGTGGATGTATTGGAAATTAAATGTTTAAGGACAGTATGTGACATGAGGTGGTTTGATTGAGTAAGTAATGAAAGGGTAAGAAAGATGTGTGGAAATGGAAATAAAAAGGGCATGGTTGAGAGACCAGAGGAGGGTGTGTTAAAATGGTTTAGACATATGGAGAAAATGAGTTAGAATAAGTTGACAAAGAGGATATATGTGTCAGAACAAATAGAAGCAGATGAAATTGGAATTGGAATGATGGAGTAAAAAAGATTTTCATCGATCAGGGCCTGAACATGCATGATGCTAAAATGCATCCATGGAATAGAGTGAATTGCAGCGAAGAGGGTTGACGTGCCATCAGTGAACTGAACTAAGGTATGTGAAATGTCTGGAGCAAACTAGAGAAAGGTCTGTGAGACCTGGATGTGGATAGGGAGCTGTGCTTTCAGTGCATTGCACATGACAGCTAGAAAATGGATGCAATCGGATCCTGAATATTCAGGAAGGTGAGAGGCGTGCAAGGGATAGAGTGAATTGGAATGATATGGTATTCTGGGGTTGAGGTGCTTTCAATGGACTGAACCAGGGCATGTGAAACATATGGGGTAAACCATGAAAAGGTCTGTTGGGCCTAGATGTGGATAGGAAGTTGTGGTTTCAATGCATTACATATGACACATAGAGACTGAACGGGAACACATGTGGCCTTTATTGTCCACTTTCCTGGCGCTACCTCACTGAAGTGGAGGGTAGCAATATATATATTTTTTTTTTTTTTTTTTTCTTTTTTTTTATACTTTGTCGCTGTCTCCCGCGTTTGCGAGGTAGCGCAAGGAAACAGACGAAAGAAATGGCCCAACCCCCCCCATACACATGTATATACATACGTCCACACACGCAAATATACATACCTACACAGCTTTCCATGGTTTACCCCAGACGCTTCACATGCCTTGATTCAATCCACTGACAGCACGTCAACCCCGGTATACCACATCGCTCCAATTCACTCTATTCCTTGCCCTCCTTTCACCCTCCTGCATGTTCAGGCCCCGATCACACAAAATCTTTTTCACTCCATCTTTCCACCTCCAATTTGGTCTCCCTCTTCTCCTCGTTCCCTCCACCTCTAACACATATATTCTCTTTGTCAATCTTTCCTCACACATCCTCTCCATGTGACAAACCATTTCAAAATACCCTCTTCTGCTCTCTCAACCACACTCTTTTTCCCACCACACATCTCTTGTACGCTTTCATTACTTACTTGATCAAACCATCTCACACCACATAATGTCCTCAAACATCTCATTTCCAGCACATCCACCCTCCTCTGCACAACTCTATCTATAGCTCATGCCTCGCAACCATATATCATTGTTGGAACCACTATTCCTTCAAACATACCCATTTTTGTTTTCCACACATTTTTCAACGCTCCCAGAACTTTTGCCCCCTCCCCCACCCTACGACTCACTTCCGCTTACGTGGTTCCATCCGCTGTCAGATCCACTCCCAGATATCTAAAACACTTCACTTCCTCCAGTTTTTCTTTGTTCAAACTTACCTTCCAATTGACTTGTCTCTCAACCAAACTGTACCTAATACTAATAACCTTGCTCTTATTCATATTCACTCTCAGCTTTCTTCTTTGACACACTTTACCAAACTCAGTCACCAGCTTCTGCAGTTTCTCTCCTGAATCAGCCACCAGTGCTGTATCATCAGCGAACAACAACTGACTCACTTCCCAAGCTCTCTCATGCACAACAGACTGCATACTTGCCCCTCTTACCAAAACTCTTGCATTCACCTCCCTAACAACCACATCCATAAACAAATTAAACAACCATGCAGACATCACGCACCCCTGCCGCAAACCAACATTTACTGAGAACCAATCACCTACCTCTCTTCCTAAACTTACACATGCCATACATCCTCGATAAAAACTTTTCACTGCTTCTAACAACTTACCTCCCACACCATATATTCTTAATACCTTCCATAAAACATCTCTATCAACTCTCTCATGCCTTCTCCAGATCCATAAATGCTACATACAAATCCATTTGCTTTTCTAAGTATTTCTCACATACATTCTTCAAAGCAAACACCTGATCCACATATCCTCTACCACTTCTGAAACCACACTGCTCTTCCCCAATCCGATGCTTTGTATATGCCGTCACTCTCTCAATCAATACCCTCCAATATAATTTCCCAGGAATACTCAAAACTTGTACCTCTTTAATTTGAGCACTCACTTTTATCCCCTTTGCCTTTGTACGGTGGCACTATGCAAGCATTCCACCAATCATCAAGCACCTCACCATGAGTTATACATACATTAAATAACCTTACCAACCAGTCAACAATACAGTCACCCCCCTTTTTTAATAAATTCCACTGCAATACCATCCAAACCTGCTGCCTTGCCAGCTTTCATCTTCCGCAAAGCTTTTACTATCTCTTCTCTGTTTACCAAATCATTCTCCCTCGCCCTCTCATTTTGCGCACCACCTCAACCAAAACACCCTATGTCTGCCACTCTATCATCGAACACATTCAACAAACCTTCAAAATACTCACCCCATCTCCTTCTCACATCACCACTACTTGTTATCACCTCCCCATTGGCTCCCTTCACTGATGTTCCCATTTGTTCCCTTGTCTTACGCACTCTATTTACCTCCTTCCAAAACATCTTTTTATTCTCCCTTAAATTCAATGACACTCTCTCACCCCAACTCTCATTTGCCCTCTTTTTCACTACTTGCACCTTTCTCTTGATCTCCTGCCTGGTTTTTTTTTTATACATCTCCCAGTCATTTGCATTATTTCCCTGCAAAAATCATCCAAATGTCTCTCTCTTCTCTTTCACTAATAATCTTACTTCTTCATCCCACCACTCACTACCCTTTCTAATCTGCCCACCTCCCACGCTTCTCATGCCACAAGCATCTTTTGCACAAGCCATCACTGCTTCCCTAAATACATCCCATTCCTCCCCAACTCCCCTTACCTCCTTTGTTCGCATCTTTTTCCATTCTCTACTCTGTCCCTCCTGGTATTTCCTCACACAATTCTCCTTACCAAGCTCACTTACTCTCACCACTCTCTTCACCCCAACATTCTCTCTTCTTTTCTGAAAACCTCTACAAATCTTCACTTTCGCCTCCACAAGATAATGAACAGATATCCCTCCAGTTGCACCTCTCAGCATCTTAACATCCAAAAGTCTCTCTTTCGCGCGCCTATCAATTAACAAGTAATCCAATAACGCTCTCTGGCCATCTCTCCTACTATCATATGTATACTTACGTGTATCTCTCCTTTTAAACCAGGTATTCCCAACCACCAGTCCTTTTTCAGCACATACATCTACAAGCTCTTCACCAATTTCCATTTACAACACTGAACACCCCATGTACACCAATCATTCCTTCAACTGCCACATTACTCACCTTTGCATTTAAATCACCCATCACAATAACCCGGTCTCATGCATCAAAACTAATGACACACTCTCTCAGCTGCTCCCAAAGCACTTGCCTCTCATGATCTTTCTTCTCATGCCCAGGTGCATATGCACCAATAATCACCCATCTCTCTCCATCAACTTTCAGTTTTACCCATATCAATCTAGAGTTTACTTTCTTACACTTTATCACATACTCCCACCACTCCTGTTTCAGGAGTAGTGCTAATCCTTCCCTTGCTCTCGTCCTCTCACTATCCCCTGACTTTACTCTCAAGACATTCCCAAACCACTCTTCCCCTTTACCCTTGAGCTTCGTTTCACTCAGAGCCAAAACATCCAGATTCCTTTCCTCAAACATACTACCTATCTCTCCTTTTTTCTCATCTTGGTTACATCCACACACATTTAGACTCCAATCTGAGCCTTCGAGGAAGATGAGCACTCCCCGCGTGACTCCTGTTTTTCCTTTTAGAAAGTTAAAATACAAGGATGGGAGGGTTTCTAGCCCCCGCTCCCGTCCCCTCTAGTCACCTTCTACGACACGTGAGGAATGCGTGGGATGTATTCTTTAATCCCTATGCATACATATACATACACAAACATATACAAATATACACATGTATATATTCGTACTTCCTGCCTCCATCCATTCCTGTCGTCACACCACCATACATGAAATAGCATCCTCCCCCTACCCACGAGCAATGTAATGCCAGTCTCTAGATGTCATGTGTAATGCACCAAAACCACAGCTCCCTTTCCACATCCAGGCACCACAGATCTTTCCATAGTTTACCCAAGACACTTCACATACCCTGGTTCAATCTACTGACAGCACGTCAACCCTGGTATACCAAATCATTCCAATTCACTCTATTCCTTGCGTACCTTTCATCCTTGTCTATGTTCAAACCCCAATCACTCACAATACTTTTTCACTACATCCTTCCATCTCCAAATTGGTTTCCCGCTTCTCCTTCTTCCCTCCACCTATGACACATACAACCTCTTTCTCAATCTTTTCTCACTCATTCTCTCCATGTGTCCAGACCATTTCAATAAACCCTCATCTGCTCTCAACCAAATTCTTTTTATTACCACACATTTCCCTCACCCTTTCATTACTTACTTGACCAAACCACCTCACACCACATGCTGTCCTCAAACATTTCATTTCCAACACAATCACGCTCCTCTGCACAACTTATCTATAGACCATCCCTTGCAACCATATAACATTGTTGAAACCACTATTCCTTCAATCACACCAATTTCTGCTCTCCCAGATAATGATCTTACCATCCACACATTCTTCAATGCTTCCAGAACCTATGCCCCCACCCTGTAAGTCACTTCTACTTTTATGGTTCCATCTGATGCTAAGTCCACTCCCAGATATCTAAAACACTTCACTTCCTCCAGTTTTTCTCCATTCAAACTTACCTCCTAATTAACTTGTCCCTCAACCCTACTGAACCTAATAACCTTCCTCTTACTCACAACTTTCTTCTTTCACACACTTTACCAAACTTATTCATTAACTTCTATAATTTCTCACCCAAATCAGACACCAGCGCAGTATCATCAGCGAACAACAACTGACTCACTTAAAAAGCCCTCTCATCCACAACAAACTGCATACTTGCCCCTCTCTCCAAAACTCATGTATTCACCTTCCTACCCAACCCATCCATAAGCAAATTAAACAACCACAGAGACATCACACACCCCTGCCACAAACCAACATTCACTGGGAACCAATCACTTTCCTCTCTTCCTACTCGAACACGTGCCTTACATCCTTGGTAAAAATTTTCACCGCTTCTAGCAACTTACCTCCCACGACATATACTCTTAGAACCTTCCACAAAGCATCTCTATCAACCCTATCATATGCCTTCTCCAGATCCGTAAATGCTACATACAAATCCATCTGTTTTTCTAAGTATTTCTTACATACAATCTTCTAAGCAAACACCTGATGCACATATCCTCTATCACTTCTGAAACCACACTGCTCTTCCCTAATCAAATGCTCTGTGCATGCCTTTATCCTCTCAATCAATACCCTGCCATATAATTTCCCAGGGATACTCAACAAACTTATGTCTCTGTAATTTGAACACTCACCTTTATCCGATTTGCCTTTGTACAATGGCACTATGCATACATTCCACCAATCCTCAGGCACTTAAGCATGATCCATAAATATGTCGAATATCCTTAACAACAAATCAGCAACACAGTCACCCCATATCTTAATAAATTCCAATGTAATATTCACTACCTCTTCTCTGTTTACGAAAACAATTCTCCCTGACCCTCTCACTTTGCACACCACCATGACCAAAACACCCTATCTCTGCCTTTCCATTTCCTTCTCACTTCATCACTACTTATTATTACCTGCCCATTTGCCTCCTTCACCGATGCTTCCATTTGTTCTCTTGTCTTAAGCACTTTATTTACCTCCTTCCAAAACATCTTTTTATTCCCACTAAAATTTAATGATACTCTCACTCCAACTCTAATTTGCCCTTTTTTCACCCCTTTCTCTTGGCCTCCTGCCACTTTCTTTTATACAATTCCCAGTCATTTGCACTACTTCCAGGCAAAATTCGTCCAAACACCTCTTTCTTATCTTTCACTAACAATCTTACTTCCTTATCCCACCACTTACCACCCTTTTTAATATGACTACCTCCCACCTTTCTCATGCCGCATGATTCTTTTGCACAAGCGATCACTGCTTCCCTAAATACATCCCATTCCTTCCCCACTCCCCTTCCATCAGTTGCTCTCACCTTTTGCCATTCTGCACTCAATCTCTCCAGGTACTTACTCACACAAGTCTCCTTCCCAAGTTTTCTTTCCAATCTCACTTACTCTCACCACTCTCTCCTCCCCAACATTCTCTCTTCTTTTCTGAAAACCTCTACAAATCTTTACCTTCACCTCCAAAGGTAGTGATCAGACATCAGTCCAGCTGCCCGTCTCATCACATTAATATCCAAAAGTCTCTTTTCTACACATCTATCAATTAACACGTAATCCAATAATGCTCTCAGGCCATCTCTCCTAGTCAGATTTTTTTTTTTTTTTATACTTTGTCGCTGTCTCCCGCGTTTGCGAGGTAGCACAAGAAAACAGACGAAAGAAATGGCCCAACCCCCCCCATACACATGTATATACATACGTCCACACACGCATATATACATACCTACACAACTTTCCATGGTTTACCCCAGACGCTTCACATGCCTTGATTCAATCCACTGACAGCACGTCAGCCCCAGTATACCACATCGCTCCAATTCACTCTGTTCCTTGCCCTCCTTTCACCCTCCTGCATGTTCAGGCCCCGATCACACAAAATCTTTTTCACTCCATCTTTCCACCTCCAATTTGGTCTCCCTCTTCTCCTTGTTCCCTCCACCTCCGACACATATATCCTCTTGGTCAATCATTCCTCACTCATCCTCTCCATGTGCCCAAACCACTTCAAAACACCCTCTTCTGCTCTCTCAACCACGCTCTTTTTATTTCCACACATCTCTCTTACCCTTACGTTACTCACTCGATCAAACCACCTCACACCACACATTGTCCTCAAACATCTCATTTCCAGCACATCCATCCTCCTGCGCACAACTCTATCCATAGCCCACGCCTCGCAACCATACAACATTGTTGGAACCACTATTCCTTCAAACATACCCATTTTTGCTTTCCGAGATAATGTTCTCGACTTCCACACATTCTTCAAGGCCCCCAGAATTTTCGCCCCCTCCCCCACCCTATGATCCACTTCCGCTTCCATGGTTCCATCCGCTGCCAGATCCACTCCCAGATATCTAAAACACTTCACTTCCTCCAGATTTTCTCCATTCAAACTCACCTCCCAATTGACTTGACCCTCAACCCTACTGTACCTAATAACCTTGCTCTTATTCACATTTACTCTTAACTTTCTTCTTCCACACACTTTACCAAACTCAGTCACCAGCTTCTGTAGTTTCACACATGAATCAGCCACCAGCGCTGTGTCATCAGCGAACAACAACTGACTCACTTCCCAAGCTCTCTCATCCCCAACAGACTTCATACTTGCCCCTCTCTCCAAAACTCTTGCATTTACCTCCCTAACAACCCCATCCATAAACAAATTAAACAACCATGGAGACATCACACACCCCTGCCGCAAACCTACATTCACTGAGAACCAATCACTTTCCTCTCTTCCTACACGTACACATGCCTTACATCCTCGATAAAAACTTTTCACTGCTTCTAACAACTTTCCTCCCACACCATATATTCTTAATACCTTCCACAGAGCATCTCTATCAACTCTATCATATGCCTTCTCCAGATCCATAAATGCTACATACAAATACATTTGCTTTTCTAAGTATTTCTCACATACATTCTTCAAAGCAAACACCTGATCCACACATCCTCTACCACTTCTGAAACCACACTGCTCTTCCCCAATCTGATGCTCTGTACATGCCTTCACCCTCTCAATCAATACCCTCCCATATAATTTACCAGGAATACTCAACAAACTTATACCTCTGTAATTTGAGCACTCACTCTTATCCCCTTTGCCTTTGTACAATGGCACTATGCACGCATTCCGCCAATCCTCAGGCACCTCACCATGAGTCATACATACATTAAATAACCTTACCAACCAGTCAACAATACAGTCACCCCCTTTTTAAATAAATTCCACTGCAATACCATCCAAACCTGCTGCCTTGCCGGCTTTCATCTTCCGCAAAGCTTTCACTACCTCTTCTCTGTTTACCAAATCATTTTCCCTAACCCTCTCACTTTGCACACCACCTCGACCAAAACACCCTATATCTGCCACTCTATCATCAAACACATTCAACAAACCTTCAAAATACTCACTCCATCTCCTTCTCACATCACCACTACTTGTTATCACCTCCCCATTTGCGCCCTTCACTGACGTTCCCATTTGCTCCTTTGTCTTACGCACTTTATTTACCTCCTTCCAGAACATCTTTTTATTCTCCCTAAAATTTAATGATACTCTCTCACCCCAACTCTCATTTGCCCTTTTTTTCACCTCTTGCACCTTTCTCTTGACCTCCTGTCTCTTTCTTTTATACATCTCCCACTCAATTGCATTTTTTCCCTGCAAAAATCGTCCAAATGCCTCTCTCTTCTCTTTCACTAATACTCTTACTTCTTCATCCCACCACTCACTACCCTTTCTAATCAACCCACCTCCCACTCTTCTCATGCCACAAGCATCTTTTGTGCAATCCATCACTGATTCCCTAAATACATCCCATTCCTCCCCCACTCCCCTTACTTCCATTGTTCTCACCTTTTTCCATTCTGTACTCAGTCTCTCCTGGTACTTCCTCACACAGGTCTCCTTCTCAAGCTCACTTACTCTCACCACCCTCTTCACCCCAACATTCACTCTTCTTTTCTGAAAACCCATACAAATCTTCACCTTAGCCTCCACAAGATAATGATCAGACATCCCTCCAGTTGCACCTCTCAGCACATTAACATCCAAAAGTCTCTCTTTCGCGCACCTGTCAATTAAAACGTAATCCAATAACGCTCTCTGGCCATCTCTCCTACTTACATAAGTATACTTATGTATATCTCGCTTTTTAAACCAGGTATTCCCAATCATCAGTCCTTTTTCAGCACATAAATCTACAAGCTCTTCACCATTTCCATTTACAACACTGAACACCCCATGTATACCAATTATTCCCTCAACTGCCACATTACTCACCTTTGCATTCAAATCACCCATCACTATAACCCGGTCTCGTGCATCAAAACCACTAACACACTCATTCAGCTGCTCCCAAAACACTTGCCTCTCTTGATCTTTCTTCTCATGCCCAGGTGCATAAGCACCAATAATCACCCACCTCTCTTCATCAACTTTCAGTTTTACCCATATTAATCGAGAATTTACTTTCTTACACTCTATCACATACTCCCACAACTCCTGTTTCAGGAGTATTGCTACTCCTTCCCTTGCTCTTGTCCTCTCACTAACCCCTGACTTTATTCCCCAGACATTCCCAAACCACTCTTCCCCTTTACCCTTGAGCTTCGTTTCACTCAGATATGTATACTTACATATATATCTTTTTTCAAACCAGGTATTCCCAATCACCAGTCTTTTCCTAATCACCAAGCTTTTCATCATAAAATCATTATGCTGTTCACCATTTCCATTTACAACACTGAACACCCCATGTAAATCAATTATACCCTCAACTGCTGCATCACTCACCTTTCCATTCAAATCACCCATAACTATAAACCAATATCGAGCATCAGAGCTTCTGCCACACTCATTCAGCTGCTCCCAAAAAACTCTTAACGCTCATGATCTTTCTTCTCATGGCCATATGCAAAGGCACCAATAATCAACCACCTTTCTCCATCCACTTTCAGTTTTACCCATATCAACCTAGAGTTTCCTTTCTTACACTCTATCACGTACTCCTACAACTACTGCTTCAGGAGTAATGATACTCCTTCCTTTCCTATATTCATATATATATATATATATCTTTTCTTTCTCTTAAACTATTCGCCATTTCCCGCGTTAGCGAGGTAGCATTAAGAACAGAGGATGGGCCTTTTTTGGAATATCCTCACCTGGCCCCCTCTGTTCCTTCTTTTGGAAAATGAAAAAAAAAAACGAGAGGGGAGGATTTCCAGCCCCCCGCTCCCTCTCCTTTTAGTCGCCTTCTACGACACGCAGGGAATACGTGGGAAGTATTCTTAATCCCCTATCCCCAGGGATAATATATATATATATATATATATATATATATATATATATTATCCCTGGGGATAGGGGATGAAGAATACTTCCCACGTATTCCCTGCGTGTCGTAGAAGGCGACTAAAAGGGGAGGGAGCGGGGGGCTGGAAATCCTCCCCTCGTTTTTTTTTTTTTTTTTTTTTTTTTTTTTTTTTTTTTTTTTTTAATTTTCAAAAGAAGGAACAGAGAATTGGGCCAGGTGAGGGTATTCCCTCAAAGGCCCAGTCCTCTGTTCTTAACGCTACCTCGCTAATGCGGGAAATGGCGAATAGTTTGAAAGAAAAGAAAAAAAGATATATATATATATATATATATATATATATATATATATATATATATATATATATATATATATATATACATATATCTAAGCGGGAGCGGGGGGCCAGAAATCCTCCCCTCCTTGTATTTTTTAACTTTCTAAAATGGGAAACAGAAGAGGGAGTCACGCGGGGAGTGCTCATCCTCCTCAGGGGCTCAGACTGGGGTGTCTAAATGTGTGTGGATGTAACCAAGATGTGAAAAAAGGAGAGATAGGTAGTATGTTTGAGGAAAGGAACCTGGATGTTTTGGCTCTGAATGAAACGAAGCTCAAGGGGAAAGGGGAAGAGTGGTTTGGGAATGTCTTGGGAGTAAAGTCAGGGGTTAGTGAGAGGACAAGAGCAAGGGAAGGAGTAGCAGTACTCCTGAAACAGGAGTTCTGGGAGTATGTGATAGAATGTAAGAAAGTAAATTCTCGATTAATATTGGTAAAACTGAAAGTTGATGGAGAGAGATGGGTGATTATTGGTGCATATGCACCTGGGCATGAGAAGAAAGATCATGAGAGGCAAGTGTTTTGGGAACAGCTGAATGAGTGTGTTAGTGGTTTTGATGCACAAGACCGGGTTATAGTGATGGGTGATTTGAATGCAAAGGTGAGTAATGTGGGAGTTGAGGGAATAATTGGTATACATGAGGTGTTCAGTGTTGTAAATGGAAATGGTGAAGAGCTTGTAGATTTATGTGCTGAAAAAGGACTGGTGATTGGGAATACCTGGTTTGAAAAGCGAGATATACATAAGTATACGTATATAAGTAGGAGAGATGGCCAGAGAGCGTTATTGGATTACGTGTTAATTGACAGGTGCGCGAAAGAGAGACTTTTGGATGTTAATGTGCTGAGAGGTGCAACTGGAGGGATCTCTGATCATTATCTTGTGGAGGCTAAGGTGAATATTTGTATGGGTTTTCAGAAAAGAAGAGTGAATGTTGGGGTGAAGAAGGTGGTGAGAGTAAGTGAGCTTGGGAAGGAGACTTGTGTGAGGAAGTACCAGGAGAGACTGAGTACAGAATGGAAAAAGGTGAGAACAATGGAATTAAGGGGAGTGGGGGAGGAATGGGATGTATTTAGGGAATCAGTGATGGATTGTGCAAAAGATGCTTGTGGCATGAGAAGAGTGGGATGTGGGCAGATTAGAAAGGGTAGTGAGTGGTGGGATGAAGAAGTAAGATTATTAGTGAAAGAGAAGAGAGAGGCATTTGGACGATTTTTGCAGGGAAAAAATGCAATTGAGTGGGAGATGTATAAAAGAAAGAGACAGGAGGTCAAGAGAAAAGTGCATGAGGTGAAAAAGAGGGCAAATGAGAGTTGGGGTGAGAGAGTATCATTAAATTTTAGGGAGAATAAAAAGATGTTCTCGAAGGAGGTAAATAAAGTGCGTAAGACAAGGGAGCAAATGGGAACTTCAGTGAAGGGCGCAAATGGGGAGGTGATAACAAGTAGTGGTGATGTGAGAAGGAGATGGAGTGAGTATTTTGAAGGTTTGTTGAATGTGTTTGATGATAGAGTGGCAGATATAGGGTGTTTTGGTCGAAGTGGTGTGCAAAGTGAAAGGGTTAGGGAAAATGATTTGGTAAACAGGGAAGAGGTAGTAAAAGCTTTGAGGAAGATGAAAGCCGGCAAGGCAGCAGGTTTGGATGGTACTGCAGTGGAATTTATCAAAAAAGGGGGTGATTATATTATTGACTGGTTGGTAAGGTTATTTAATAAATGTATGACTCATGGTGAGGTGCCTGAGGATTGGCGGAATGCGTGCATAGTGCCATTGTACAAAGGCAAAGGGGATAAGATTGAGTGCTCAAATTACAGAGGTATAAGTTTGTTGAGTATTCCTGGTAAATTATATGGGAGGATATTGATTGAGAGGGTGAAGGCATGTACAGAGCATCAGATTGGGGAAGAGCAGTGTGGTTTCAGAAGTGGTAGAGGATGTGTGGATCAGGTGTTTGCTTTGAAGAATGTATGTGAGAAATAATTACAAAAGCAAATGGATTTATATGTAGCATTTATGGATCTGGAGAAGGCATATGATAGAGTTGATAGAGATGCTCTGTGGAAGGTATTAAGAATATATGGTGTGGGAGGCAAGTTGTTAGAAGCAGTGAAAAGTTTTTATCAAGGATATAAGGCATGTGTACATGTAGGAAGAGAGGAAAGTGATTGGTTCTCAGTAAATGTAGGTTTGCGGCAGGGGTGTGTAATGTCTCCATGGTTGTTTAATTTGTTTATGGATGGGATTGTTAGGGAGGTGAATGCAAGAGTTTTGGAAAGAGGGGCAAGTATGAAGTCTGTTGGGGATGAGAGAGCTTGGGAAGTGAGTCAGTTGTTGTTCACTGATGATACAGCGCTGGTGGCTGATTCATGTGAGAAACTGCAGAAGCTGGTGACTGAGTTTGGTAAAGTGTGTAAAAGAAGAAAGCTAAGAGTAAATGTGAATAAGAGCAAGGTTATTAGGTACAGTAGGGTTGAGGGACAAGTCAATTGGGAGGTGAGTTTGAATGGAGAAAAACTGGAGGAAGTAAAGTGTTTTAGATATCAGGGAGTGGATCTGGCAGCGGATGGAACCATGGAAGCGGAAGTGAATCATAGGGTGGGGGAGGGGGCGAAAATTCTGGAAGCCTTGAAGAATGTGTGGAAGTCGAAAACATTACCTCGGAAAGCAAAAATGGGTATGTTTGAAGGAATAGTGGTTCCAACAATGTTGTATGGTTGCGAGGCGTGGGCTATGGATAGAGTTGTGCGCAGGAGGATGGATGTACTAGAAATGAGATGTTTGAGGACAATGTGTGGTGTGAGGTGGTTTGATCGAGTAAGTAACGTAAGGGTAAGAGAGATGTGTGGAAATAAAAAGAGCGTGGTTGAGAGAGCAGATGAGGGTGTTTTGAAATGGTTTGGGCACATGGAGAGAATGAGTGAGGAAAGATTGACCAAGAGGATATATTTGTCGGAGGTGGAGGGAACGAGAAGTGGGAGACCAAATTGGAGGTGGAAAGATGGAGTGAAAAAGATTTTGTGTGATCGGGGCCTGAACATGCAGGAGGGTGAAAGGAGGGCAAGGAATAGAGTGAATTGGATCGATGTGGTATACCGGGGTTGACATGCTGTCAGTGGATTGAATCAGGGCATGTGAAGCGTCTGGGGTAAACCATGGAAAGCTGTGTAGGTATGTATATTTGCGTGTGTGGACGTATGTATATACATGTGTATGGGGGTGGGTTGGGCCATTTCTTTCGTCTGTTTCCTTGCACTACCTCGCAAACGCGGGAGACGGCGACAAAAAAAAAAAAAGAAAAAAAAAAAATTTGAGTATTTCTCACATACATTCTTCAAAGCAAACATCTGATCCACACATCCTCTACCACTTCTGAAACCACACTGCTCTTCCCCAGTCTAATGCTCTGTACATGCTTTCACCCTCTCAATCAATACCCTCCCATATAATTTACCAGGAATACTCAACAAACTTATACCTCTGTAATTTGAGCACTCACTCTTATCCCCTTTGCCTTTTTACAATGGCACTATGCATGCATTCCCCCAATCCTCAGGCACCTCACCATGAGTCATACATACATTAAATAACCTTACCAATCAGTCAACAATACAGTCACCCCCTTTTTTAATAGATTCCACTGCAATACCATCCGAACCTGCTGCCTTGCCAGCTTTCATCTTCCGCAAAGCTTTTACTATCTCTTCTCTATTTACAAAATCATTTTCCCTAACCCTCTCACTTTGCACACCACCTCGACCAAAACACCCTATGTCTGCCACTCTATCATCAAACACATTCAACAAACTTTCGAAATACTCACTCCATCTCCTTCTCACCTCCCCATTAGAGCCCACAGAAGTTCCTATTTGCTCCCTTGTCTTACGCACTTTATTTACCTCCTTCCAGAACATCTTTTTATTCTCCCTAAAATTTAATGATACTCTCTCACCCCAACTCTCATTTGCCCTCTTTTTCACCTCTTGCACCTTTCTCTTGACCTCCTGTCTCTTTCTTTTATACATCTCCCACTAAATTACATTTTTTCCCTCCAAAATCGTCCAAATGCCTCTCTCTTGTCTTTCACTAATAATCTTACTTCTTCATCCCACCACTCACTACCCATTCTAATCAGCCCACCTCCCACGCTTCTCATGCCACAAGCATCTTTTGCGCAATCCATCACTGATTCCCTAAATACATCCCATTCCTCCCCCACTCCAAATACTTCCATTGTTCTCACCTTTTTCCATTCTGTACTCAGTCTCTCCCGGTACTTCCTCACACAAGTCTCCTTCCCAAGCTCACTTACTCTCACCACCCTCTTCACACCAACATTCACTCTTCTTAAAACCCATACAAATCTTCACCTTAGAAAAGCAAATGGATTTGTATGTAGCATTTATGGATCTGGAGAAGGCATATGATAGAGTTGATAGAGATGCTCTGTGGAAGGTATTAAGAATATATGGTGTGGGAGGCAAGTTGTTAGAAGCAGTGAAAAGTTTTTATCGAGGATGTAAGGCATGTGTATGTGTAGGAAGAGAGGAAAGTGATTGTTTTTCAGTGAATGTAGGTTTGCGGCAGGGGTGTGTGATGTCTCCATGGTTGTTTAATTTGTTCATGGATGGGGTTGTTAGGGAGGTGAATGCAAGAGTTTTGGAAAGAGGGGCAAGTATGAAGTCTGTTGTGGATGAGAGAGCTTGGGAAGTGAGTCAGTTGTTGTTCGCTGATGATACAGCGCTGGTGGCTGATTCATGTGAAAAACTGCAGAAGCTGGTGACTGAGTTTGGTAAAGTGTGTGAAAGAAGAAAGTTAAGAGTAAATGTGAATAAGAGCAAGGTTATTAAGTACAGTAGGGTTGAGGGTCAAGTCAATTGGGAGGTAAGTTTGAATGGAGAAAAACTGGAGGAAGTAAAGTGTTGTAGATATCTGGGAGTGGATCTGGCAGCGGATGGAACCATGGAAGTGGAAGTGAATCATAGGGTGGGGGAGGGGGCGAAAATCCTGGGAGCCTTGAAGAATGTGTGGAAGTCGAGAACATTATCTCGAAAAGCAAAAATAAGTATGTTTGAAGGAATAGTGGTTCCAACAATGTTGTATGGTTGCGAGACGTGGGCTATGGATAGAGTTGTGCGCAGGAGGGTGGATGTGCTGGAAATGAGATGTCTGAGGACAATGTGTGGTGTGAGGTGGTTTGATCGAGTAAGTAATGTAAGGGTAAGAGAGATGTGTGGAAATAAAGAGAGCATGGTTGAGAGAGCAGAAGAGGGTGTTTTGAAATGGTTTGGGCACATGGAGAGAATGAGTGAGGAAAGATTGACCAAGAGGATATATATGTCGGAGGTGGAGGGAACGAGAAGTGGGAGACCAAATTGGAGGTGGAAAGATGGAGTGAAAAATATTTTGTGTGATCAGGGGCCTGAACATGCAGGAGGGTGAAAGGCGGGCAAGGAATAGAGTGAATTGGATCGATGTGGTGTACAGGGGTTGACGTGCTGTCAGTAGATTGAATAAGGGCATGTGAAGCGTCTGGGGTAAACCATGGAAAGTTGTGTGGGGCCTGGATGTGGAAAGGGAGCTGTGGTTTCGTGCATTATTGCATGACAGCTAGAGACTGAGTGTGAACGAATGGGGCCTTTGTTGTCTTTTCCTAGCGCTACCTCGCACACATGAGAGGGGAGGGAGATGGTATTCCATGTGTGGCGAGGTGGCGATGGGAATCAATAAAGGAAGACACTGTGAATTGTGTGCATGGGTATATATGTATGTGTCTGTGTGTGTAAATATATATGTGTACATTGAGATGTATAGGTATGTATATTTGCGTGTGTGGACGTGTATGTATATACATGTGTATAGGGGTGGGTTGGGCCATTTCTTTCATCTGTTTCCTTACGCTACCTCGCAAAAGCGGGAGACAGCGACAAAGCAAAATAAATATATATATATATATATATATATATATATATATATATATATATATATATATATATATATATTCATTATACATTTATATTAATTTTGCTTTGCCGCTGTCTCCCGCATTAGCGAGGTAGCTCAAGGAAACAGTAGAAAGAATGGACCAACCCACCCACATACACATGTATATACATACACGTCCACACACACAAATATACATACCTATACATCTCAATGTATGCATATATATACACACACAGACATATACATATATACACATGTACATAATTCATACTGTCTGCCTCTATTCTTTCCCATCGCCACCCCGCCACACATGGAATAACAACCCCCTCCCGCTCATGTGTGCGAGGTAGCGCTAAGGAACGACGACAATGGCCACATTCGTTCACACTCAGACTCTAGCTGTCATGTAATAATGCACCGAAACCACAGCTCCCTTTCCACATCCAGGCCCCACACAACTTTCCATGGTTTACCCCAGACGCTTCATATGCCCTGGTTCAATCCATTGACAGCACGTCGACCCAGTAAACCACATCATTCCAATTCACTCTGTTCCTTGCACGCCTTTCACCCTCCTGCATGTTCAGGCCCCGATCGCTCAAAATCTTTTTCACTCCATCTTTCCACCTCCAATTTGGTCTCCCACTTCTACTCGTTCCCTCCACCTCTGACACATATATCCTCTTGGTCAATCTTTCATCACTCATTCTCTCCATGTGACCAAACCATTTCAAAATACCCTCTTCTGCTCTCTCAACCACGCTGTTTTTATTACCACACATCTCTCTTACCCTTACGTTACTTACTCGATCATACCACCTCACACCACATATTGTCCTCAAACATCTCATTTCCATTACATCCACCCTCCTGCGAAAAACTCTATCCATAGCCCACACCTCGCAACCATACAACATTGTTGGAACCACTATTCCTTCAAATATACCCATTTTTGCTTTCCGAGATAATGTTCTCGACTTCCACACATTCTTCAAGGCTCCCAGAATTTTGAACCCCTCCCCCACCCTATGATTCAATTCCTCTTCCATGGTTCCATCCGCTGCCAAATCCACTCCCAGATATCTAAAACACATCACTTCCTCCAGTTTTTCTCCATTCAAATTTACCTCCCAATTCACTTGACCCTCAACCCTACTGTACCTAATAACCTTACTCTTATTCACATTTACTCTCAACTTTCTTTTTTCACACACTTTACCAAACTCAGTCACCAGCTTCTGCAGTTTCTCACATGAATCAACTACCAGCGCTGTATCATCAGCGAACAATAACTGACTCATTTCCCAAGATCTCTCATCCACAACAGAGTGCATACTTGCCCCTCTTTCCAAAACTCTTGCATTCACCTCCCTAACAACCCCATCCATAAGCAAATTAAACAACCATGGAGACATCACACACCCCTGCTGAAAACCTACATTCAATGAGAACCAATCACTTTCCTCTCTTCTTACTTTCCTCTCTTCCTTCCTCTTCCATCATTCCTATATATATATTTCATTTTTTTTTATTTCTTATTTTGCTTTGTCACTGTCTCCCGTGTTAGCGAGGTAGCGCAAGGAAACAGACGAAAGAATGGCCCAACCCGCCCATATACACATGTATATACATACACGTCCACACACACAAATATACATACCAATGCATCTCAGTGTCCACATATATATATACACACACAGACATATACATATATACACATGTACATAATTCATACTATCTGACTTTATTTGTTCCCATCGCCACCTCACCACACATGGAATAACAACCCCCTCCCCCCTCATGTTTGCGAGGTAGCGCTAGAAAAGACACCAAAGGCCCCATTCGTTAACACTCAGTCTCTAGCTGTCATGTAATAATGCACCGAAACCACAGCTCCCTTTCCACATCCAGGCCCAACACAACTTTCCATGGTTTACCCCAGACGCTTCACATGCCCTGGTTCAATCCACTGACAGCACGTCGGCCCCGGTATACCACATCGTTCCAATTCACTCTATTCCTTGCACGCCTTTCACCCTCCTGCATGTTCAGGCCCCGATCACTCAAAATCTTTATCACTCAATCTTTCCACCTCCAATTTGGTCTCCCACTTCTTCTTGTTCCCTCCACCTCCGACACATATATCCTCTTGGTCAATCTTTCCTCACTCATTCTCTCCATGTGACCAAACCATTTCAAAACACCCTCTTCTGCTCTCTCAACCATGCTCTTTTTATTTCCACACATCTCTCTTACCCTTACATTACTTTCTAAGTATTTTTCATGCATTCTTCAAAGCAAACACCTGATCCACACATCCTCTACCACTTCTGAAACCACACTGCTCTTCCCCAATCTGATGCTCTGTACATGCCTTCACCCTCTCAATCAATACCCTCCCATATAATTTACCTCCCATATAATATACCTCTGTAATTTGAGCACTCACTCTTATCCTCTTTGCCTTTGTACAATGGCACTATGCACGCATTCTGCCAATCCTCAGGCACCTCACCATGAGTCATACATACATTAAATAACCTTACCAACCAGTCAACAATACAGTCACCCCCTTTTTTAATAGATTCCACTGCAATACCATCCAAACCTGCTGCCTTGCCGGCTTTCATCTTCCGCAAAGCTTTTACTACCTCTTCTCTGTTTACCAAATCATTTTCCCTAACCCTCTCACTTTGCACACCACCTTGACCAAAACACCCTATATCTGCCACTCTATCATCAAACACATTCAACAAACCCTCAAAATACTCACTCCATCTCCTTCTCACTTGGTAAAGTGTGTGAAAGAAGAAAGTTAAGAGTAAATGTGAATAAGAGCAAGGTTATTAGGTACAGTAGGGTTGAGGGTCAAGTCAATTGGGAGGTAAGTTTGAATGGAGAAAAACTGGAGGAAGTAAAGTGTTTTAGATATCTGGGAGTGGATCTGGCAGCGGATGGAACCATGGAAGCGGAAGGGAATCATAGGGTGGGGGAGGGGACGAAAATCCTGGGAGCCTTGAAGAATGTGTGGAAGTCGAGAACATTATCTCGGAAAGCAAAAATGGGTATGTTTGAAGGAATAGTGGTTCCAACAATGTTATATGGTTGCGAGACGTGGGCTATGGATAGAGTTGTGCGCAGGAGGGTGGATGTGCTGGAAATGAGATGTTTGAGGACAATGTGAGTGTGAGGTGGTTTGATCGAGTAAATAATGTAAGGGTATGAGAGATGTGTGGAAATAAAAAGAGCGTGGTTGAGAGAGCAGAAGAGGGTGTTTTGAAATGGTTTGGTCACATGGAGAGAATGAGTGAGGAAAGATTGACCAAGAGGATATATGCGTCGGAGGTGGAGGGAACGAGGAGAAGTGGGAGACCAAATTGGAGGTGGAAAGATGGAGTGAAAAAGATTTTGAGTGATCGTGGCCTGAACATGCAGGAGGGTGAAAGGCGGGCAAGGAATAGAGTAAATTGGATTGATGTGGTATACCGGGATTGACGTGCTGTCAGTGGATTGAATAAGGGCATGTGAAGCGTCTGGGGTAAACCATTGAAAGTTGTGTGGGGCCTGTATGTGGAAAGGGAGCTGTGGTTTCGGGCATTATTGCATGACAGCTAGAGACTGAGTGTGAACGAATGGGGCCTTTGTTGTCTTTTCCAAGCGCTACCTCGCACACATGAGGGGGGAAGGGGATAGTATTCCATGTGTGGCGAGGTGAATAAAGGCAGACAGTGTGTACTGTGTGCATGGGTATATATGTATGTGTCTGTGTGTGTATATATATGTGTACATTGAGATGTATAGGTATGTATATTTGCGTGTGTGAACGTGTATGTATATACATGTGTATGGGGGTGGGTTGGACCATTTCTTTCGTCTTTTTCCTTGCGCTATCTCGCAAACGCGGGAGACAGCGACAAAGCAAGATAAAAGATATAAATATATATATATATATATATATATATATATATATATATATATATATATATATATATATATATATATATATATAAATATATATTTTTTTTTTCAAACTATTCACCATTTCCTGCGTTAGCGAGGTAGCGTTAAGAACAGAGGACTGGGCCTTTTTTGGAATATCCTCACCTGGCCCCCTCTGTTCCTTCTTTTGGAAAATTAAAAAAAAAACGAGAGGGGAGGATTTCCAGCCCCCTGCTCCCTCCCCTTTTAGTCGCCTTCTACGACACGCAGGGAATACGTGGGAAGTATATATATATATATATATATATATATATATATATATGTATATATATATATATATATATATATATATATATATATTATATTATATTTATTTATTTGGTTTGTCGCTGTCTCCCACGTTAGCGAGGTAGCGCAAGGAAACAGATGAAAGAATGGCCCAACCCACCCATATACATATGTATATACATGCACGTCCACCCACGCAAATATACATACCTATACATCTCAACCTATACATATATATACACACAGAGACATATACATATATACACATGTACATAATTCATAGTCTACCTTTATTCATTCCCATCGCCACCCTGCCAAACATGGAATAACAACCCCTTCCCCCCTCATGTGTGCGAGGTAGCGCTAGGAAAACACAATAAAGGCCACATTCATTCACACTCAGTCTCTAGCTGTCATGTAATAATCCACCAAAACCACAGCTCCCTTTCCACATCCAGGCCCTACAGAACTTTCCATGGGTTACCCCAGATGCTTCACATGCCCTGGCTCAATCAATTGACAGCACGTCGACCCCAGTATACCACAGCGTTCCAATTCACTCTATTCCTTGCACGCATTTCATCCTCCTGCATGTTCAGGCCCCGATCACACAAAATCTTTTTCACTCCATCTTTCCACCTCCAATTTGGTCTCCCACTTCTCCTAGTTCCCTCCACCTCCGACACATATATCCTCTTGGTCAATCTTTCCTCACTCATTCTCTCCATGTGCCCAAACCATTTCAAAACACCCTCTTCTGTTCTCTCAACCACGCTCTTTTTATTTCCACACATCTCTCTTACCCTTACGTTACTTACTCGATCAAACCACCTCACACCACACATTGTCCTCAAACATCTCATTTCCAGCACATCCATCCTCCTGCGCACAACTCTATCCATAGACCACGCCTCGCAAGCATACAACATTGTTGGAACCACTATTCCTTAAAACATACCCATTTTTGCTTTCCAAGATAATGTTCTCGACTTCCACACATTCTTCAAGGCTCCCAGGATTTTCACCCCCTATATATATATATATATATATATATATATATATATATATATATATATATATATATATATATATATATATATATAATCTTTTTCAGCTTGTAGATTTATGTGCTGAAAAAGGACTGTTGATTGGGAATACCTGGTTTAAAAAGCGAGATATACATAAGTATACTTATGTAAGTAGGAGAGATGGCCAGAGAGCGTTATTGGATTACGTGTTAATGGACAGGCGTGCGAAAGAGAGACTTTTGGATGTCAATGTGCTGAGAGGTGCAACTGGAGGGATGTCTGATCATTATCTTGTGGAGGCTAAGGTGAAGATTAGTATGGGTTTTCAGAAAAGAAGAGTGAATGTTGGGGTGAAGAAGGTGGTGAGAGTAAGTGAGCTTGGGAAGGAGACCTGTGTGAAGAAGTATCAGGAGAGACTGTGTACAGAATGGAAAAAGGTGAGAACAATGGAAGTAAGGGGAGTGGGGGAGGAATGGGATGTATTTAGGGAATCAGTGATGGATTGCGCAAAAGATGCTTGTGGCATGAGAAGAGTGGGAGGTGGGCTGTTTAGAAAGGGTAGTGAGTGGTGGGATGAAGAAGTAAGAGTATTAGTGAAAGAGAAGAGAGAGGCATTTGGACGATTTTTGCAGGGAAAAAATGAAATTGAGTGGGAGAAGTATAAAAGAAAGAGACAGGAGGTCAAGAGAAAGGTGCAAGAGGTGAAAAAAAGGGCAAATGAGAGTTGGGGTGAGAGACTATCAGTAAATTTTAGGGAGAATAAAAAGATGTTCTGGAAGGAGGTAAATAGGGTGCGTAAGACAAGGGAGCAAATGGGAACTTCAGTGAAGGGCGTAAATGGGGAGGTGATAACAAGTAGTGGTGATGTGAGAAGGAGATGGAATGAGTATTTTGAAGGTTTGTTGAATGTGTCTGATGACAGAGTGGCAGATATAGGGTGTTTGGGTCGAGGTGGTGTGCAAAGTGAGAGGGTTAGGGAAAATGATTTGGTAAACAGAGAAGAGGTAGTAAAAGCTTTGCGGAAGATGAAAGCCGGCAAGGCAGCAGGTTTGGATGGTATTGCAGTGGAATTTATTAAAAAAGGGGGTGACTGTATTGTTGACTGGTTGGTAAGGTTATTTAATGTATGTATGACTCATGGTGAGGTGCCTGAGGATTGGCGGAATGCTTGCATAGTGCCATTGTACAAAGGCAAAGGGGATAAGATTGAGTGCTCAAATTACAGAGGTATAAGTTTGTTGAGTATTCCTGGTAAATTATATGGGAGGGTATTGATTGAGAGGGTGAAGGCATGTACAGAGCATCAGATTGGGGAAGAGCAGTGTGGTTTCAGAAGTGGTAGAGGATGTGTGGATCAGGTGTTTGCTTTGAAGAATGTATGTGAGAAATACTTAGAAAAGCAAATGGATTTGTATGTAGCATTTATGGATCTGGAGAAGGCATATGATAGAGTTGATAGAGATGCTCTGTGGAAGGTATTAAGAATATATGGTGTGGGAGGCAAGTTGTTAGAAGCAGTGAAAAGTTTTTATCGAGGATGTAAGGCATGTGTACGTGTAGGAAGAGAGGAAAGTGATTGGTTCTCAGTGAATGTAGGTTTGCGGCAGGGGTGTGTGATGTCTCCATGGTTGTTTAATTTGTTTATGGATGGGGTTGTTAGGGAGGTAAATGCAAGAGTTTTGGAAAGAGGGGCAAGTATGAAGTCTGTTGGGGATGAGAGAGCTTGGGAAGTGAGTCAGTTGTTGTTCGCTGATGATACAGCGCTGGTGGCGGATTCATGTGAGAAACTGCAGAAGCTGGTGACGGAGTTTGGTAAAGTGTGTGGAAGAAGAAAGTTAAGAGTAAATGTCAATAAGAGCAAGGTTATTAGGTACAGTAGGGTTGAGGGTCAAGTCAATTGGGAGGTGAGTTTGAATGGTGAAAAACTGGAGGAAGTGAAGTGTTTTAGATATCTGGGAGTGGATCTGTCAGCGGATGGAACCATGGAAGCGGAAGTGGATCATAGGGTGGGGGAGGGGGCGAAAATTTTGGGAGCCTTGAAAAATGTGTGGAAGTCGAGAACATTATCCCGGAAAGCAAAAATGGGTATGTTTGAAGGAATAGTAGTTCCAACAATGTTGTATGGTTGCGAGGCGTGGGCTATGGATAGAGTTGTGCGCAGGAGGATGGATGTGCTGGAAATGAGATGTTTGAGGACAATGTGTGGTGTGAGGTGGTTTGATCGAGTAAGTAACGTAAGGGTAAGAGAGATGTGTGGAAATAAAAAGAGCGTGGTTGAGAGAGCAGAAGAGGGTGTTTTGAAATGGTTTGGGCACATGGAGAGAATGAGTGAGGAAAGATTGACCAAGAGGATATATGTGTCGGAGGTGGAGGGAACGAGGAGAAGAGGGAGACCAAATTGGAGGTGGAAAGATGGAGTGAAAAGGATTTTGTGTGATCGTGGCCTGAACATGCAGGAGGGTGAAAGGAGGGCAAGGAATAGAGTGAATTGGAGCGATGTGGTATACAGGGGTTGACGTGCTGTCAGTGGATTGAATCAAGGCATGTGAAGCGTCTGGGGTGAACCATGGAAAGCTGTGTAGGTGTGTATATTTGCGTGTGTGGACGTGTGTATGTACATGTGTATGGGGGGGTTGGGCCATTTCTTTCGTCTGTTTCCTTGCGCTACCTCGCAAACGCGGGAGACAGCGACAAAGTATAAAAAAAAAAAAAAAAAAAAAAAAAAAATATATATATATATATATATATATATATGTATATATATATATATATATATATATATATATATATATATATATATATATATATATATATATATCCCTGGGAATAGGGGAGAAAGAATACTTCCCAAGCATTCCTCACGTGTTGTAGAAGGCGACTAGAGGGGACGGGAGCGGGGGGCCAATAACCCTCCCCTCCTCGTATCTTAACTTTCTAAACGAGGAAACACAAGGAGTCATGCAGGGAGTGCTCATTCTGCTAAAAGGCTCAGACTGGAGTGTCTAAATGTGTGTGGATGAAACCGAGATAAGAAAAAAGGAGAGATAGGTAGCATGTTTGAGAAAAAGAAGCTAGATGTTTTGGCTCTGAGTGAATCGAAGCTCAAGGGCAAAGGGGAAGAGTGGATTGCGAAAGTCTTGGGAGTAAAGTCAGGCGTTAGTGAGAGGACGAGAGCAAGGGAAGGAATAGCACTACTCCTGAAAAAGAAGTGGTGGGAGTGTGTGATAGAGTGTAAGAAAGTAAACTCTAGATTGATAAGGGTAAAACTGAAAGAGGATGGAGAGAGATGGGGGATTATTGGTGCATATGCACCTGGGCATGAGAAGAAAGATCATGAGAGGCAAGTGTTTAGGGAGCTGCTAAGTGGATGTGTCATTAGTCTTGATGCACGAGACCTGGTTATAGTGATGGGTGATTTGAATGCAAAGGTGAGTAATGTGGCTGTTGAGGGAATAATTGGTGTACATGAGGTGTTCAGTGTTGTAAATGGAATTGGTAAAGAGCTTGTAGATTTATGTGCTGAAAAAGGACCGGTGATTGGGAATACCTGGTTTAAAAAGAGAGATATACATAAGTATCCATATGTAGGTAGGAGAAATGGCCAGGGAGCGTTATTGGATTACATGTTAAATGATAGGCGCACGAGAAACTTTTGGATGTTAATAAGTTGAGAGGTGCAACTGGAGGGATGTCTGATCATTATCTTGTGGAGGTGAAATTGAAGATTTGTAAAGGTTTTCAGAAAAGAAGAGAGAATGTTGGCATGAAGTAAGTGGTGAGAGTAAGTGAATTTGGGAAGGAGAATTGTGTGAGGAAGTACCAGCAGAGACTGAGTACATAATGGAAAAAGAGGAAAACAAATGATGTAAAGGGAGTGGGGGAGGAATGGGATGTATTTAGGGAAGCAGCGATGGCTTGTGCAAAAGATGCTTGTGGCATGAGAAGCGTGGGAGGTGGGTTGATTAGAAAAGGTAGTGAATGGTGGGATAAAGAAGTAAGATTATCAGCGAAAGAGAAGAGAGAGGCATTTGGACGATTTTTGCAGGGAAATAATGCAAATGACTAGAAGATGTATAAAGGAAAGAGTCAGGAGGTCAATAGAAAGGTGCAAGAGGCAAAAAAGAGGGCAAATGAGAGTTGGGGTGAGAGTATCATTAAATTTTTGGGAGAATAAAAAGATGTTTTGAAAGGAGGTAAATAAAGTGTGTAAGACAAGGGAAAAAATGGGAACATCGGTGAAGGGGGCTAATGGAGAGGTGATAACAAATGTGAGAAGGAATTGGAGTGAGTATTTTGAAGGTTTGTTGAACATGTTTGATGATAGGGTGTTCTGGTCGAGGTGGTGTGTAAAGTGAGAGAGTTAGGGAGAATGGTTTGGTAAACAGAGAAGAGGTAGTAAAAGCTTTGCGGAAGATGGAAGACGGCAAGGCAGCAGGTTTGGATGGTATTGCAGTGGATTTCATTAAAAAACGGGGGTGACTGTATTGCTGACTGGTTAGTAAGGTTATTCAATGAATGTATGACTCATGGTGAGGTGCCTGAGGACTTGAGGAATACTTCCATCGTGCCATTGTACAAAGGCAAAGGGGTAAAGGTGAGTGCTCAAATTACAAGGGTATAAGTTTGCTGAGTATTCCTGGGAAATTATATTGGAGACTAATGATTGAGAGGGTGAAGGCATATACAGAGCATCAGATTGGGGAAGAGCAGTGAGGTACAGAAATGGTGGAGGATGTGTGGATCAGGTGTTTGCTTTGAAGAATGTATGTGAGAAATACTTAGAAAAGCAAATGGATTTGTATGTAGCATTCATGGATCTGGAGAAGGCAAATGATACAGTTGATAGAGATGTTCTGTGGAAGGTATCAAGAATATATGGTGTGGGAGGTAAGTTCTTAGAAGCAGTGAAAAGTTTTTATCGACAATGTAAGGCATGTGTACATGTAGGAAGTGAGGAAAGTGATTGGTTCTCAGTGAATGTTGGTTTGCGACAGGGGTGCGTGATGTCTCCACGGTTGTTTAATTTGTTTATGGATGGTTGTTAGGGAGATGAATGCAAGAGTTGTGGAAAGAGGGGCAAGTATGCAGTCTGTTGTGGATGATAGAGCTTGGGAAGCGAGTCAGTTGTTGTTTGCTGCTGATACAGAACTGGTGGCTGTTTTGGGTGAGAAACCACAGAAGCTGGTGACTGAGTTTGGTAAAGTGTGTCAAAGAAGAAAGATGAGAGTAAATGTGAATAAGAGCAAGGTTATTAGGCATAGTATGGTTGAGGGACAAGTCAATTGGGAGGTAATTTTGAATGGAGAAAAACTGGAAGAAGTGAAGTGTTTTAGATATCTGGGAGTGGATTTGGCACCAGATGGAACCATGGAGGCGGAGGTGAATCATAGGGTGGGGTAGAGGGCGAAAGTTCTTGGAGCTTTAAAAAATGTTTGGAAGTCGAGAACGTTATCTTGGAAAGCAAAAATGGGTATGTTTGAAAGAATAGTGGTTCCAACAATGTTATATTGTTGCGAGGCGTGGGCTATAGATAGATTTGTGCGGAGGAGGGTGGATGTGCTGGAAATGAGATGTTTGAGGAGAATATGTAGTGTGATGTGGTTTGATCAAGTAAGTAATGAATGGGTAAGAGAGATGTGCAGTAAAAAAAAGAGTGTGGTTGAGAGAGCAGAAGAGGGTGTTTGAAATGGTTTGGTCACATGGAGAGAATGGGTGAGGAAAGATTGACAAAGAGGATATATGTGTCAGAGATGGAGGGAACCAGGAGAAGTGGGAGACCAATTGGAGGTGGAAAGATGGAGTGAAAAAGATTTTGAGTGATCGGGGCCTGAACATGCAGGAAGGTAAAAGGCGTGCAAGGAATAGAGTGAATTGGAACAATGTGGTATACCGGGGTCGACGTGCTGTCAATGGATTGAACCAGGGCATGTGAAGCATCTGGGGTAAACCATGGAAAGTTTTGTGGGACCTGGATGTGGAAAGGGAGGTGTGGTTTCTGTGCATTATAAATGACAGCTAGACTGAGTGTGAACGAATGTGACCTTTGTAGTCCTTTCCTAGCGCTACCTCGTGTACATGTGGGGATGGGGGTTGTCATTTCATGTGTTTCGGGTTGGCGACGGGAATGAATAAGGGCAGACAGTATGAATTATGTACATGTGTATATGTCTGTGTGTGTATATATAATGTATGCGTTCAGTTGTATAGGTATGTATATGTGCTGTGTGTGGACGTGTATGTATATACAGGTATATGTGGGTGGATTGGGTCATTCTTTCGTTTCTTTCCTTGTGCTACCTCGCTAACGCAGGAGACAGCGACAAAGTATAATAAATAAATAAATGAAACATATATATATCTATCCCTGGGGATAGGGGAGAAAGAATACTTCCCACACATTCCTCACGTGTCATAGAAGGCGACTAAAGGGGACAGGAGTGGGGGCTAGAAACCCTCCCCTCCTTGTATTTTAATTTTCTCAACGGGGAAACACAAGAAAGAGTCACGCGGGGAGTGCTCATCCTCCTCGAAGGCTCAGATTGGGGTGTCTAACTGTGCGTGGATGTAACCGAGATGAGAAAAAAGGAGAGATAGACAGTATGTTTGAGGAAAGGGACCTGGATGTATTGGCTCTGAGAGAAACGAAGCTCAAGGATAAAGGGGAAGAGTGGTTTGGGAATGTCTTAGGAGTAAAGTCAGGGGTTAGTGAGAGGACGAGAGCAAGGGAAGGAATAGCACTACTCCTGAAACAGGAGTGGTGGGAGTATGTGATACAGTGTAAGAAAGTAAACTCTAGATTGACATGGGTAAAACTGAAAGAGGATGGAGAGAGATGGGGGATTATTGGTGCATATGCACCTGGGCATGAGAAGAAAGATCATGAGAGGCAAGTGTTTTGGGAGCAGCTGAATGACTGTGCTAGTGGTTTTGATGCACGAGATCGAGTTATAGTGATGGGTGATTTGAATGCAAAGGTGAGTAATGTGGCAGTTCAGGGAACAATTGGTGTACATGGGGTGTTCAGTGTTGTAAATGGAAATGGTGAAGAGCTTGTACATTTATGTGCTGAAAAAGGACTGGTGATTGGGAATCCCTGGTTTAAAAAGAGAGATATACATAAATATACGTATGTAGGTAAGAGAGATGGCCAGAGAGCGTTATTGGATTACATGTTAATTGATAGGCGCGCGAAAGAGAGACTTTTGGAAGTTAATAAGCTGAGAGGTGCAACTGGAGGGATGTCTGATCATTATCTTGTGGAGGCGAAGGTGAAGATTTGTAGGGGTTTTCAGAAAAGAAGAGAGAATGTTGGGGTGAAGAGAGAGGTGAGAGTAAGTGAGCTCGGGACAGAGACTTGTGTGAGAAAGTACCAGCAGAGACTGAGTACAGAATGGAAAAAGGTGAGAACAAAGGACGTAAGGGGAGTGGGGGAGGAATGGGATGTATTTAGGAAAGCAGTGATGGCTTGTGCAAAAGATGCTTGTGGCATGAGAAGCGTGGGAGTTGGGCAGATTAGAAAGGGTAGTGAGTGGTGGGATGAGGAAGTAAGATTATTAGTGAAAGAGAAGAGAGAGGCATTTGGACGATTTTTGCAGGGAAATAATGCAAATGATTGGGAGATGTATAAAGGAAAGAGTCAGGAGGTCAATAGAAAGGTGCAAGAGGCAAAAAAGATGGCAAATGAGAGTTGGGATGAGAGAGTATCATTAAATTTTAGGGGAAATAAAAAGATGCTTTGGAAGGAAGTAAATAATATGTGTAAGACAACGGAAAAGATTTGAACATCAGTGAAGGGAGATAATGGGGAGGTGATAACAAATAGTGGTGATGTGAGAAGGATTGGAGTGAGTAATTTGAAGGTTTGTTGAATGTGTTTCATGATAGGGTGCTTTGGTCGAGGTGGTGTGCAAAGTGAGAGGGTTAGGGAGAATGGTTTGGTAAAGAGAGAAGCGGTAGTAAAAGCTTTGCGGAAGATGAAAACCTGGAATTTATCAAAAAAGGGTGTGACTGTATTGCTGACTGGTTGGTAAGGTTATTCAATGTATGTATGACTCATGATGAGGTGCCTGAGGATTGGCGGAATGCTTGCATAGTGCCATTGTACAAAGGCAAGGGGGATAAGTGTGAGTGCTCAAATTACAGGGGTATAAGTTTGTTGAGTATTCCTGGGAAATTATATGGGAGGGTATTGATTGAGAGGGTGAAGGCATGTACAGAGCATCAGATTGGGGAAGAGCAGTGTGGTTTCAGAAGTGGTAGAGGATGTGTGGATCAGGTGTTTGCTTTGAAAAATGTATGTGAGAAATACTTAGAAAAACAAATGGATTTGTATGTAGCATTTAAGGATCTGGAGAAGGCAAATGATACAGTTGATAGAGATGCTCTGTGGAAGGTATTAAGAATATATGGTGTGGGAGGTAAGTTCTTAGAAACAATGAAAAGTTTTTATCGAGAATGTAAGGCATGTCTTCGTGTAGGAAGAGAGGAAAGTGATTGGTTCTCAGTGAATGTTGGTTTGCGGCAGGGGTGCATGATGTCTCCACGGTTGTTTAATTTGTTTATGGATGGGGCTGTTAGGGAGGTGAATGCAAGAGTTTTGGAAAGAGGGGCAAATATGCAGTCTGTTGTGGATGAGAGAGCTTGGGAAGTGAGTCAGTTGTTGTTCGCTGATGATACAGCGCTGGTGGCTGATTCGGGTGAGAAACTGCAGAAGCTGGTGACTGAGTTTGGTAAAGTGTGTAAAAGAAGAAAGCTAAGAGTAAATGTGAATACGAGCAAGGTTATTAGGTACCGTACGGCTGAGGGACAAGTCAATTGGGAGATTAGTTTGAATGGAAAAGAATGGAGGAAGTGAAGTGTTTTAGATATCTGGGAGTTGATTTTGCAGCGGATGGAACCATGGAAGCAGTAGTGAATCATAGGCTGGGGGAGGGGTCAAAAGTTCTGGGAGCATCAAAAAATGTGTGGAAGTTGAGAACGTTATCTTGGAAAGCAAAAATGGGTATGTTTGAAGGATAGTGGTTCCAACAATGTTATATGATTGCGAGGCATGGGCTATAGATAGAGTTGTGCGGAGGAGGGTGGATGTGCTGGAAATGAGATGTTTGAGGACAATATGCAGTGTGAGGTGGTTTGATCAAGTAAGTAATGAAAGGGTAAGAGAGATGTGTGGTAATAAAAAGAGTGTGGTTGAGAGAGCAGAAGAGGGTGTTTTGAAATGATTTGGTCACATGGTGAGAATGTGTGAGGAAAGATTGACAAAGAGGATAAATGTGTCAGACGGAGAAGTAGGAGACCAAATTGGAGGTTGAAAGATGGAGTGAAAAAGATTTTGTGTGATAGGGGCCTGAACATGCAGGAGGATAAAAGGCGTGCAAGGAATAGAGTGGGTTGGAACGATGTGGTATACCGGGGTCAACGTGCTGTCAATGGATTGAATCAGGGCATTTGAAGCGTCTGGGGTAAACCATGGAATGTTTTGTGGGGCCTGGATGTGGAAAGGGAGCTGTGGTTTCGGTGCATTATACATGACAGCTAGAGACTGAATGTGAACGAATGTGGCCTTTGTTGTCTTTTCCTAGCACTACCTCGCACACATGCAGGGGTTAGGGTTGTCATTTCATGTGTTTTGGGTTGGTGACGGGAATGAATAAAGGCAGACAATATGAATTATGTACATGTGTATTTGTCTGTGTGTGTATATATATATATATATATATATATATATATATATATATATATATATATATATATATATATATATATATAAATGTGTGTGTGTGTGTGTGTGTGTGGGTCGAGTTATATAGGTATGTATATGTGCTGTGTGTGGACGTGTATGTAAATACATGTATATGTGGGTGGGTTAGACTATTCTTTCTTCTGTTTCCTTGCACTACCTCGCTAACGCGGGAGACAGCGACAAATTGTAATAAAATAAATAATATATATCATCACTTTATTGTAAATAATTTCTGTTTCCTGCGTCAACTAGATAGCTCCACGAAACAGATGAAGACTTGCTTTTCCACATACACATATATGTACATAAACGCCAACATATGCACATATACATACACATATATATGAAGATATAAACACATAAACATTCACATACATAGATACTTACATATACATACACATACATAGATATTACATACATACACATGTATATATTCATGCTTGCTTGCCATCATCCATTCCCGTTGGTACCCCACCCCATAGGAAAGCAGTATTGCTATCCCCTGCTTCAGCGAGGTTGCGTCAAGAACAGAGAAAAAAAAGGCCCCATTCATTCACATTTAGACTCTAGCTGTCATGTGTAATGTGCAGAAAACACAGGTCCCTATCCACATCCAGGCCTCACAAATCTTTCCATGGTTTACCCCAGATGCTTCACATGCTCTGGTTCAATCCATTGACAGCACATCGACCCCAGTATACCACATTGTTTCAATTCACTCTATTCTTTGTACACCTCTCACCCTCTGTATGTTCATGCCCCGATCGCTTAAAATCTTTTTCACTCCATCCTTCCACCTCCAATTTGGTCTCCTGCTTCTCCTTGTTCCCTCCACCTCTGACACACATATCCTCTCTGTCAATCATTCCTCACTCATTCTCTCTATATGTCCAAACCATTTCAACACACCCTCTTCTGGTCTCTCAACCATACTCATTTCATTTCCACGTGTCTCTCTTAGTTTCATTACTTACTCAATCAAATAACCTCACACCACATGTTGTCCTCAAACATTTCATTTCCAACACATCCACCCTCTTCTACACAACCCTATCTCCCTATCTATAGCCCATGCCTCGCAACCAGCACTGTTGGAAAAACTATTCCTTCAAACATACCTATTTTTCCTCTCCAAAATGACGATTTCTCCTTCCACACATTTTTTATTACTTCCAGAACCTTCATCCCCCCCCCACCTTGTGACTCACTTCTGCTTCCACGGTTCCATTCGCTGTTAAGTCCACTCCCAGATATCTAAAACATTTCACTTCCTCCAATATTTCTCCAATCAAATTCATATGCAAATTAACTTGACCCTCCACCCTACTGAACCTAATAACCTTGCTCTTATTCACATTTACTCTCAGCTTTCTCCTTTCACACCCTTTCCCAAACTCAGTCACCGACCTCTGCAATTTCTCACACGAATCAGCCACCAGAGCTGTATAACCGGCAAACAAAAACAGACTCACTTCCCAGTGCCTCTCATCCAAAACAGACAACATGCTCGCCCCTCTCTTCAAAACTCTTGCATTTACCTCTCTAACCTCCCTATCAATGAAAAAATCAAACAACCACGGAAACATCACATACCCCTGCTGCATACTGACATTCACTGGGAACCAATCACTCTCCTCTCTTGCTACTCGTATACATGCCTTACATCCTTGGTAAAAACTTTTCACTGCTTCTAGCAACTTACCTCCCACACCATGTACTCTTAACATCTTCCACAAAGCATCTCTATCAACCCTGTCATATGCCTTTTCTAGATCCATAAATGCCATAAACAAATCCAATTGTTTTTCTAAGTATTTCTCACACAAATTCTTTAAAGCACACACATGATCTACAAATCCTCTACCACTTCTGCAACCACAATGCCCTTCCCTAGTCTAATACTCTGTACATGCCTTCACCCTCTCAATCAGTACCTTTCAATATAATTTCCTAGGAGTACTCAACAAACTTATGCCTCTGTAGGTTGAGCACTCACCTTTATATCCTTTGCTTTTGTACAATGCACTGTGCATGCATTCTGCCAATCCTCAGGCACTTCACCATGATCCATACTTACATTGAATATCCTTAGCAACCAATTAACAACACAGTCACCCCCTTTTATAATAAATTCTACTGCAATACCATCCCAACGTGCTGCCTTGCTGGATGTCATCTTCTGCAAAGCTTTCTCTATCTACTCTCTCTTCACCAAATCATTCTCCCTAATCCTCTCGTTTCACACACCACCCCAGTCAAAATACCCTATATCTGCCACTCTATCATCAAACACATTAAACAAACCTTCAAAATATTCACTCCATCTCCTTCTAACTCCATTACTGTCTATCACCACTTCCCCACTTGCTCCCTTCACTGATGTTCCCATTTGTTATCTTGTCTTATGCACTTTATTTACCTCCTTCCAAAGCATCTTTTTATTCTCCCCCTAAAATGTGATAATACTCTCTCACCTCAACTCTCATTTGTCCTGTTTTTCAACACTTGCACCTTTCTCCTGACCTCTTATCGCTTTCTTTTATACATCTCCCAGTCATTTGTACTACTTTCCTGCAAATATTGTCCAAATACATATCTTTTCTCTTTCACTAACAATCTTATTTCTTCATCCCACCACTCACTCACTATCTAATCTGCCCACGTCCCACCTTTCTCATACCACATGCTTGCTCTCACCTTTTACCATTCTACACTCAATCTCTCCTGATACTTCCTCACCCAAGTTTCCTTTCCAAGCTCACTTACTCTCACCACTCTCTTCTCCCCAACATTCTCTCCTCTTTTCTGAAAGCCTCTACAAAACTTCACCTTCGCCTCTAAAATATATTTATCAGACATCCCTCCAGCTAACCCTCATATCAATATCCAAAAGTCTAACTTTTACACTGCTATCAATTAACACATAGTCCAATAATGCCCTTTGACCATCTCTCCTACTCACATATTCATACTTATGTATATCTCTTTTTAAACCAGGTATTCCCAATCACCAGTCTTTTTTCAGCACAAAAATCCAGAAGCTCTTCACCAATTCCATTTACAACACTGAACACCCCATGTAAACCATTTATACCTTCAACTGCCACATTACTCACCTTTGCATTTATATCACACATCACTATAACCCAGTCTTGTGCATCAAAGCTGCTAATACACTCACTGAACTGCTCTGAAATCACATGCCTCTCATGATCTTTCTCCTCATGACCAGGTACATAGGCACCAATAATCACCCATCTCTCTCCACCCGCTGTCAGTTTTACCAACATTAATCTAGAATTTACTTTCTTACACTCTATCACATACTCCCAAAACTCCTGCTTCAGGAGTATTGCTACTCCTTCCTTAGCTCTTGTCCTCTCACCAGACTCAGACTTTACTCCCACGACCTTCCCAAACTACTCTTCCCCCTTACCCTTGAGCTTCGTTTCACTCAGAGCCAGAACATCCAGGTTTCAGTCCTCAAACATACAACCTATCTCTCCTTTCTTCTCATCTTGTTTACATCCTTACACATTCAGACACCCCAATCGAGGAGAATTCCCTGCGTGTCGTAAATGGTAACTAAAGGGGGCGGAAGCAGGGGGTGATTTCAATGCAAAGGTGAGTCATGTGGCAGTTGAGGGAATAATTGGTGTACATGGGGTGTTCAGTGTTGTTAATGGAAGTGGTGAAAAGCTTGTGGAGTTGTGTGCAGAAAAAAGATTGGTGATTGGGGATACCAAGTTTAAAAAGAGAGTAGGAGTAGGAGAGTAGGAGAGATGGCCAGAGGGCTTTATTGAATTACATGTTAACCGATAGGCGTGTGAAAGAGAGACTCTTGGATGTTAATGTGCTGAAAGGGGCAGATGGAGAAATGTCTTATCACTATCTCGTGGAGGCAAAGGTGAAGATTTGTAGAGGTTTTCAGAAAAGAAGAGAAAATGTTGGGGTGAAGAGAGTGGTGAGAGTAAGTGAGCTTGGAAAGGAGACTTGTGTGAGGAAGTACCAGGAGACATTGAGTGTAAAATGGTAAAAGGTGAGAGCAAATGGTGTAAGGGGAGTGGGGGAGGAATGGGATGTATTTAGGGAAGCAGTGATGGCTTGCACAAAATGCATGTGGCATGAGAAGCATGGGAGGTGGGCTGATTAGAAAGGGTAGCCAGTGGTGGGATGAAGAGGTAAAATTATTAGTGATAGAGAACAGAGAGGCATTTGGACGATTTTTGCAGGGAAGCAGTGCAAATGTCTGGGAGATATATAAAAGAAAATGGCAGGAGGTCAAGAGAAAGGTGCAAGAGGTGAAAAAGAAGGCAAATGAGAGTTGGAATGAGAGAGTATTATCAAATTATAGGGAGAATAAAAATATGTTTTGGAAGGAGGTAAGAAAATGTCTAAGACAAGAAAAAAAAGAAGGCAAATGAGAGTTGGAGTGAGAGAGTATTATCAAATTGTAGGAAGAATCCAAATATGTTTTGGATGGAGGTAAAGAAAATGTCTAAGACAAGAGAAGAAATGGGGACATCGGTGAAAGGGGCAAATGGGGAGATAATAAGTAGTGATGAAGTGAGAAGGAGATGGAGTAAGTATTTTGAAGGTTTATTGAATGTGTTTGATGATAAAGTGGCAGATAAAGGATGTTTCAGTCGGGGGTGGTATGTGAAAAAAAGGGTCAGGGAGAAGGGTCTGCTAAAGAGAAAAGAGGTAATGAAAGCTTTGCCGAAAATAAAAGCCGGCAAGGCGGCAGATTTGGATGGTATTTCCATAAAAACTATTAAAAAAGAGGGTGAATGTGTTGTTGATTGGTTGGTAAGGATATTCAATGTATGTATGGATAATGGTGAAGTGCCTAAGGATTAGCAGAATGCACGCATAATGCCCACATGATTGGTTGGTAAGGATAGTCAATGTATGTATGGACAATGGTGAAGTGCCTAAGGATTAGCAGAATGCACGCATAATGCCATTGTACAAAGGCAAAGGGGATAAAAGTGAGTGCTCAAATTACAGAGGTATAAGTTTGTTGAGTATTCCTAGGAAATTATATGGGAGGGTATTGATTGAGAGGGTCAAGGAATGTACAGAGCATCAGACTGGGGAAGAGCAGTGTGGTTTCAGAAGTGGTAGAGGATGTGTGGATCAAGTGTTTGCTTTGAAGAATTTTTGAGAAATACTTAGAAAAGCAAATGGATTTGTATGAGGAGAAGGCATATGATAAGGTGGACAGAAATGCTTTGTGGAAGGTTTTAAGAGTATATGGTGTAGGAGGTAAGTTGCCAGAAGCAGTGAAAAGTTTTTACCAAGGATGTAAGGTGTACGAGTAGGAAGAGAGGAAAGTGATTGGTACTCAGTGAATGTCGGTTTGCGGCAGGGGTGCGTGATGTCTCCATGGTTGTTTAAATTGTTTATGGATGGAGTTGTTAGGGAGGTGAATGCAAGAGTTTTGGAGAGACAGGCAAGTATGCAGTCTGTTGTGGGTGAAAGGGCTTGGGAAGTGAGTCAGTTGTTGTTTGCTGATGATACAGCGCTGGTGGCTGATTCATGTGAGAAACTGCAGAAGTTGGTGACTGAGTTTGATAAAGTGTATGAAAGAAGAAAGCTGAGAGTAAATGTGAATAAGAGCATGGTTATTATGTTCAGTAGGGTTGAGGGACAAGTTAAGTGGGATGTAAGTTCGAATAGAGAAAAACTGGAGGAAGTGAAGTGTTTTAGATATCTGGGAGTGGATTTAGCAGTGGATGAAACCATGAAAGCAGAAGTAAGTCACGGGGTGGGGGAGGGGGCGAAGGTTCTGGGAGCGTTGAAGAATGTGTGGAAGGAGAGAATAATAGAGAGCAAAATTGGGTATGTTTGAAGGAATAGTCATTCCAACAATGTTATACGGTTGCAAGGCATGGGCTATAGATAGATAGGGTTGTTCAGAGGGGGGTGGATGTGTTGAAAATGAAATGTTTGAGGATAATACGTGGTATGAAGTGGTTTTATCAAGTAAGTAATGAAAGGGTAAAAAAGATGTGTGTTAATAAAAAGAATGTGGTTTAGAAAGCATGGAGAGAATGAGAGAGGAGAGATTGACAAAGATGATATATGTACCAGAAGTGGACAGAGCAAGGAAAAGAGGGAGACCAAATTGGAGGTACAAGGATGGAGTGAAAAAGGTTTTGAGCGATCGGGGCCTGAACATACAGGAGTTTGAAAGTCATGCAAGGAATAGAGTGAACTGGAATGATGTGGTATAACGGGGTTAATGTGCTGTCAATGGATTGAACCAGGGCATGTGAAGCGTCTGGAGTAAACCATGGAAAGGTCTGTGGGGCCTGGATGTGGAAAGGGAGCTGTGGTTTGGTGCATTACACATGATGGCTAGAGACTGAGTGTGAACAAATGTGGCCTTTTTGTCTTTTCCTGGCATTACTTCGCTGGAGGGGGGATACTATTTCATGTGTGGCAGGGTGGCGACGGCAATGGATGAAAGCAGCAAGTATGAATATGTACCTGTGTATATAGTATATGTCTGTGTATGGATTTGTATGTATACATTGAAATGTATTTGTATGTATATGTGCATGTGTGGGCGTTTATGTATATATGTGTGTGTATGTGGGTGGCTGGGCCATTCTTCCTCTGTTTCCTTGTGCTACCTCATTGATGGCGGAAACAGCAATTAAGTATAATAACATAATAAAATAAAATATACATGTATCACAGTGAGCTTGGAAAGGCAACTTGTGTGAGGAAGTACCAGGAAAGACCGAGAGTAGAATGGCAAAAGGTGAGGGCAAATGATGTGAGGGGAGTGGGGGAGGCATGGGATGTATTTAGGGAAGCAGCGATGGCTTGTGCAAAAAATGCTTGAGGCATGAGAGAGTTGGGAGGTGGGCAAATTTGAAATGGTTGTGAGTGTGGGATGAAGAAGCAAGGTTGATAGTGAAAGAGAAGAGAGAGGCATTAGGACAATTTTTACAGGGAAGCAGTGCAAATGACTGGGAGATGTATAAAACAAAGCAGCATGAGGTCAAGAGGTGAAAAAGAGGACAAATGAGAGTTGGGGTGAGAGAGTTTCATTAAATTTAGGGAAAATAAAAGGATGTTTTAGAAGGAGGTAAATAACGTGCGTAAGGCAAGAGAACAAATGGGAACATTGGTGAAAGGGGCAAATGAGGGGGGTTATAACAAGTAGTGATGAAGTGGGAGATGGAGAGAGTATTCTAAAGGGTTGTTGAATGTGTTTGATGATAGTGTGGCAGATATAGGTTGTTTGGGTCAGGGTGGTGTGCAGAGTGAGAGGGTCAGGGAGAACTGTTTGGTAAACAGAGAAGAGGTGGTGAAATGTATGCAGAAGATGAAAGCCGGCAAGGCAGCGGGTTTGGATGGTATTGTAGTGGAATTCATTAAAAAAGGGGGTGGCCTTGTTGTTGATTGGTTGGTAAGGATATTCAATGCATGTATGGATGATGGTGAAGTGCCTAAGGATTCGCGGAATACAAGCATAGTAGCATTGTACAAAGGCAAAGGGGATAAAGGTGAGTGTTCAAATCACAGAGGTATAAGTTTGTTGAGTATTCCTGGGAAGTAATATGAAAGGGCATTGATTGATAGAGTATAGGCATGTACAGAGCATCAGATTGGGGAAGAGCAGTGTGGTTTCAGAAGTGGTAGAGGATGTGTGGATAAGGTGTTTGCTGTGAAGAATGTATGTGAGAAATACTTAGAAAAACAGCTGGATTTGTATGTTGAATTTACAGGATCTGGTGAAGGCATATGATAGGGTTGATAGAGATGCTTTGTGGAAGGTTTTGAGAGTATATGAGGTGGAAGGTAAGTTGCTAGAAGCAAAGTTTTTACCAAGGATGCAAGACATGTGTATGAAGAGGAAGAGAGGAAAGTGATTGGTGACCTGTGAATGTTGGTTTGCAGCAGGTGTGCATGATGTCTCCATGGTTGTTTAATTTGTTTATGGATGGAGTTGTTAGGGAGGTGAATGCAAGAGTTTTGGAGAGAGAGGCAAGTATGCGGTCTGCTGTGGATGAGAGGGCTTGGGAAGTGAGTCAGTTGTTGTTCCCTGATGATACAGCACTGGTGGCTGATTCGGGTGAGAAACTGCAGAGGTTGGTGACTGAGTTTGGTAAAGTATGTGAAAGAAGAAAGTTGAGAGTAAATGTGAATAAGAGCAAGGTTATTATGTTCAGTAGGGTGGATGGACAAGTTAACTGGGATGGAAGTTTAAATGGAGAAAAACTGGAGGAAGTGAAGTGTTTTAGATGTCTGGGAGTGGACTTAGCAGCAGATGGAACCATGGAAGCGGAAGTGAGTCACGAGGTGGGGAGGGGGCTAAGTTTCTGGGAGCATTGAAGAATGTGGGGAAGGCAAGAACATTATCTTGAAAAGCAAAAATGGGTAAGTTCAAAGGAACAGTGGTTCCAACAATGTTATATGGTTGCGAGGCATGGGCTATAGATAGGGTTGTGCGGAGGAGGGTGGATGTGTTGCAAATGATATGAATTCGAGGACAATATGTGGTGTGAGGTGGTTTAATCGAGTAAGTAATGAAAGGGTAAGAGAGATGTGTGGTAATAAAAAGAGTGTGGTTGAGAGAGCAGAAGAGTGTGTTGAAATGGTTTGGACACATGGAGAGAATGAGTGAGGAAAGATTGACAAAGAGGATATATGTGTCAGAGGTGGAGGGAACAAGGAGAAGCGGGAGACCAAATTGGAGGTGGAAGGATGGTTAAAAAAGATTTTGGGCGATTGGGGCCTGAACATACAGGAGGGTGAAAGGTGTGTAAGAAATAGAGTGAATTGGAACAATGTGGTATACTGGGGTCGACGTGCTGTCAATGGATTGAACCAGGGCATGTAAGGTGTTTCGAGTTAACCATGGAAAGGTCTGTTCGGCCTAAATGTGGAAAGGGAGCTTTGGTTTTGGTGCACTACACATGATAGCTAGAGACTGAGTGTGAACAAATGTGGTCTTTTTTGTCCTTTCACTGAAAAGGGAGGAGGGGGGGATGCTGTTTCCTGTGAGGCAGGGCAGCGACAGAAATGGATGATGGCACAGCATGAATATGTACATATGTATATATGTATATGTCTGCGTATGTATATGTATGTATACATTGAAATGTATATGTATGTGTATGTGCGTGTATGGGCATTCATGTATATATGTGTGTATATGAGTGATTGGGCCATTCTTCATCTGTTTCCTTGCACTACCTCGCTGACGTGGGAAACAGCGATTAAGTATAAATATATATAAAATAATTCATACTTGCTTGCCTTTATTCATTCCTGGAACTACCATGCCCAACAGGAAACAGCTACCCCCTGCTTCAGCGAGGTAGCGCCAGGAAAATAGACAAAAAGGCCACATTCGTTCACACTCAGTCTCTAGCTGTTATGTGTAATGTACCGAAACCACAGCTCCCTATTCATGTCCAGGCCCTACAGACCTTCCCATGATTTACCCAGAAGTTTCACATGCCCTGGTTCAGTCCACTTACAACACGTCGACCCCAGTATACCAACTCATTCCAATTTACTCTATTCTTTGCATGCCTCTCACCCTCCTGTAATGTAACAGTAAGTGAGATAAGTAAAACACTTCCATTCCTTCAGTTCTTTTCTATTCAAACTTACATCCTAACTAACTTGTTCCTGAACCCTGCTGAACCTAATAACCTTGCTCTTATTCACACTTACTCTCAAATTTCTTCTTTCACACACTCTTCCAAACTTAGTCACAACTTCTGCAGTTTTTCATTCAACTCAGCCACCAGCGCTGTATCATCAACGAACAAACAATGACTTGTTTCCCAGGCCCTCTCATCCACAAAAGACGGCACTGTTGCCTGTCTCTGCAACAGTCTAGCATTTACCTCCCTGATCATCCCATCCATTAATAAATCAAATAACCATGGAGACATCACACACCCCTGCCGCAAACCAACATTCACTGGGAATTGTTCACTCTCCTTTCTTCCAACTTGAACATAAGCCTTACACTCCTGACAAAAACTTCTCGCTGTTTCTAGCAACTCACCTCCCACACCATATATTCTTAATACCTTCCACAAAGCATCTCTATAAACCCTATCATATGCCCTCTCCAGATTCATAAATGCTACATAAAAATCCATTTCTCTAAATATTGCTCACACACATACTTTAAAGCAAACACCTGATCCAAACATTCTCTACCTCTGACACTACTGCCCCTCCCCAGTCTGATACTCTTTAAATGCCTTCACCTTCTTAATGAATACTTTCCCATACAACTTACCTGGAATACTCAACAAACTTATACCTCTGTAGCTTGAACACTCACCTTTATCCCCCTTCCCTTTATACAATGGCACTATACATACATTCCGCCAATCCTTAGGCACTTCACCCTGAGCCATACATACATTGAATAACCTTACCAACCAATCAACAACACAGTCACCCCCTTTCTTAATAAATTCAACTGCAATACCATAACTCTAGCCACCTTACTGTATTTCATCTTATGCAAGGCTTTCACCACCTCTTCTTTCTTCATCAACCCACTCTCCATGACACTCTCACTTCGCACACCACTCCGACCAAAACACCCTATATCTGCCATTCTATCATCAAACACATTTAAGAATCCTTTAAATTATTTACTCCATCTCCCTCTCACTTCATCACTCCTTGTTATACCTTTCCCTTTTGCCTCCCCCCCTCTCCAATGTTTCTAACTGTTGTCTTTTCTTTTGCAAATTATTTACCTCCTTTAAAAACATCTTTTTATTCTCCCTACAGTTTACTGATACTCACTCACACCAACTCTCATTCCCTCTTTTTCAACTTCTGCACCTTCCTCTTTGCATTCCTTCCCTTAATTACCATCCAAACGCCTCCCTTTTCTAGTTCACTAGCTACTTTACCTCATCACAATACTCACTCCCCTTTCTAATCAGCCCACCTTCCACCTTTTGCATGTCACATGCATCTTCTGCAGTACATGCCAAGAACGTTTCCCTCCCATTCCACTCCCGATCTTCATCTACTCTCACCTTTGTCATTCTATGGTCCTAATATTTCTCCACACAAGCCTCCTTTCCAAGCTCACATACTCTCACTACTCTCTTCTCCCCAATGCTGTTTTCTCTTTTTCGATTAACCTCTAAAATTCTTCACCCTCATCTGCTGAAGGCAATGATCAGACATCCCTCCAGCTGCACCTCTCAGCACATTTACACACCTTACAATTAATGTGTAATCTAAGTATGTCAAACTGACCATCTCTCCTACCTACATATGTGTACATATGTATATCCCTCCCTATAAACCAAGTATTCTCAATCACCACTTTTTTTTCAGCACACAACTCTACGAGTTCTCGAGCATTTTCATTCCTAGCAATGAATACCCAAGTGCTCTAATTAGACCCTCCACTGCCACATTACTTATTTCATCATAATTCTTACACTGAACAAAACATACACAAAAACTGGAAAAGGAAACTGAAAAAAAAATGAAGAGATAGATGAGTAAATAAAAAAGGGGGGTGGAAGGAATTATAAAGCAGATATTTATGAGCTAAATGTTAGTGATACATGGTTTAAAGAAGGTAATGGTCCTGTAAAGCAAACCTTAACAGGAGAAATGTTATAAGCAACAATACACAGTGAAAATAAATTTCTACATGGGTATAAAAAGAGACTGGATGAGATTATAAGAGAAAAATAAGAAAATTTAAAAAGTGTATGGATAATAACAGGAAAAAATTCAATATAAATATTAAAAGCAACCAGTTAAGAGATACTTGGGTATAATGAAATCAAGAATCATAAAAGCAGATATTATAAAGTAAAGCTTAATAGGTACAAGGCAAAGAAGGAAAAAGGGAAGAATACTTTGTGCAGCAGAGGTTACATGAGATACAAAATGTATGCAGCAGGTTACATAAGATACAAAATGTGTGCAGCAGCTTACACGATACAAAATGGAAGAATACTGTGTGCAGCATATTACATGAGATACAAAAGGGAAGAATAAGAAGTACAGATCTTGTTGAAATGAGCAAGTGGAAAGAGCCATCAAGAAGCAAAATGCATGCCAACTGACAAATCAGTATATGAAGATCAATGAAAAAGTAATACAAATGTGGTAACATATACTGACTCTACACCTCATATTCAAGACAAGTCAAAGTTAAAAGTAAAAGTTTTGAAGCTACAAAATAATACAAAAACAAGGTAGAAATATCATAAAACATGCCAAAAGACAAAAAAGAGACCATAGTATGTGCATTTTCTTGACATATATACACTAAGTACAAATAACCACAACTGACCCTGGCTGAAGCAGGCCGATATTCTATGACATAGTAAAGAATTGGACAGCCTCCATCACCCCAGGTGCTCAGATGGACTAATACTGAGGTGGAATTGACATCCAAGAGGCGGGATGGACTTGGCACCACAGGCTCTGAAACAACATACAGAGATCCACCTAATTAGTTATTAGTAAAAAGATCTAATGACACAGAAAGGCAAAAATAATGGTTTAAAATCTATTTTTATGCAATACAGACATTAAAGGACATTCCAAAATTGGAGACCAATGTAAATGATCAATGATATTCAATAGAAAATGAGCTAATATTCTCTCACATATGAAATACTCCACTATACAAACATTTCAAGGATGAACTTGTTATATATGAGTTGGCAGACTTTTGGGAAACGTCTAAGGACTTCTGAACAGGTTACATTCTCCTTGAAAACATGACTGAACAAATTTCATGCTCTATCACAACAGGCTACTCTGTAATTACTATAACATCTAACCACATAGGATTAGAGTTTCTAACGAGAATTTCCTAATACAAATCTACATACGATAATCACACGTCCAGCTCAGCATCTTAATGCGAACACATTTGCTTCTTTTGAAAACCAGCTAATCTGATCTGCTGTAAATGATCGTGAGAATTTGCATATTCAAATCTAAGACAATTTTGCCTTGAAGAAAAAGTCATATATAACCCTTAGGACATCATCAAATCCATTTCATACTGATGGCTAAAGGATGCTCTCTGCTACACATACAGGATGCTCTCTGCTACACATAAAGGATGCTCTCTGCTACACATAAAAGATGCTCTCTGCTTCACATAAAGTATGCTCTCTGCTACACATAAAGGATGCTCTCTGCTACACATAAAGGATGCTCTCTGCTACACATAAAGGATGCTCTCTGCTACACATAAAGGATGCTCTCTGCTTCACATAAAGGATGCTCTCTGCTACACATAAAGGAAGCTCTCTGCTTCACATAAAGGATGCTCTCTGCTACACATAAAGAATGCTCTCTGCTACACATAAAGGATGCTCTCTGCGTCACATAAAGGATGCTCTCTGCTTCACATAAAGGATGCTCTCTGCTACACATAAAGGATGCTCTCTGCTTCACATAAAGGATGCTCTCTGTGTCACATAAAGGATGCTCTCTGCTTCACATAAAGGATGCTCTCTGCTTCACATAAAGAATGCTCTCTGCTACACATAAAGGATGCTCTCTGCTTCACAGAAAGGATGCTCTCTGCTTCACATAAAGGATGCTCTCTGCTTCACATGAAGGATGCTCTCTGCTTCACATAAAGGATGCTCTCTGCTACACATAAAGGATGCTCTCTGCTTCACATAAAGGATGCTCTCTGCTACACATAAAGGATGCTCTCTGCTTCACATAAAGGTTGCTCTCTGCTTCACATAAAGGATGCTCTCTGCTACACATAAAGGATGCTCTCTGCTACACATAAAGTATGCTCTCTGTTACACATAAAGGATGCTCTCTGCTTCACATAAAGGATGCTCTCTGCTTCACATAAAGGATGCTCTCTGCTTCACATAAAGGATGCTCTCTGCTTCACATAAAGGATGCTCTCTGCTACACATAAAGGATGCTCTCTGCTACACATAAAGGATGTACTCTGCTTCACATAAAGGATGCTCTCTGCTACACATAAAGGATGCTCTCTGCTTCACATAAAGGATGCTCTCTGCTACACATAAAGGATGCTCTCTGCTACACATAAAGGAAGCTCTCTGCTTCACATAAAGGATGCTCTCTGCTTCACATAAAGGATGCTCTCTGCTTCACATAAAGGATGCTCTCTGCTTCACATAAAGGATGCTCTCTGCTTCACATAAAGGATGCTCTCTGCTACACATAAAGGATGCTCTCTGCTTCACATAAAGGATGCTCTCTGCTTCACATAAAGGATGCTCTCTGCTTCACATAAAGGATGCTCTCTGCTTCACAGAAAGGATGCTCTCACAATGGCACTATGCAAGCATTCCGCCAGTGCTCAGGCACCTCACCATAAGTCATACATACATCAAATAACCTTACCAGCCAGTGAAGAACACAGTTAACCCCTTTTTTAATAAATTCCACTGCAATGCCATCCAAACCCACTGCCTTGCCGGCTTTCATCTCTCGCAAAGCTTTTATTACCTCTTCTCTGTTTCCCAAATCATTTTCCCTAACCCTCTCACTTTGCACACCACCTCGACCAATACACCCTATATCTGCCACTCTATCATCAAACACATTCAACAAACCTTCAAAATAATCACTCCATCTCCTCACATCACCACTCCTTGTTATCACCTCACCATTAGCCCCCTTCACCAATATTCCCATTTATTCCCTTGTCCTACGCACTTTATCTACCTCCTTCCAAAACATCTTTTCATTCTCCCCAAAATTTAATGGTACTCTCTCACCCAACTCTCATTTCCCCTCTTTTCTGCCTCTTGCACCTTTCTCTTGACCTCCTGCCTCTTTATTTTATACCTCGCCCAGTCATTTGCATTATTTCCCTGCAAAAATCGTCCAAAAGCCTCTCTCTTCTCTTTCACTAATAATCTTACTTCTTCATCCCACCACTCACTACCCTTTCTAATCTGCCCACCTCCCACACTTCTCATGCCACAAGCATCTTTTGCACCAGCCATCACTACTTCTCTAAATACATCCCATTCCTCCCCAACCCCTTTGAATCCTTTGTTCTCACCTTTTTCCATTCTGTACTCAGTCTCTCTTAGTACTTCCTTACACAAGTCTCCTTCCCAAGCTCACTTATTCTCACCACTCTCTTCATCCCAACATTCTCTCTTCTTTTCTGAAAACCTCTACAAATCTTCACCTTCGCCTCCACAAGATAATGATCAGAAATCCCTCCACATGCACCTCTCAGCACGTTAACATCCAAAACTCTCTTTCATGCACCTATCAATTAACACGTAATCCAATAACGCTCTCTGGCCATCTCTCCTACTTACATACGTATACTTATGTATATCTCTCTTTTTAAACCAGGTATTCCCAATCATCAGTCCTTTTTCAGCAAATGAATCTACAAGCCCTTCACCATTACCATTTACAACACTGAACAACCCATGTACACCAATTATTCCCTCAACTGCCACAATACTCACCTTTGCATTCAAATCACCCATCACAATAACCCGGTCTTGTGCATCAAAACTACTAACAAACTCACTCAGCTGCTCTGAAAACACTTGCTATTTCCAATACATATTTATCTATCTATTTTGCTTTATCGCTGTCTCCCGCGTTAGCGAGGTAGCGCAAGGAAACAGACGAAAGAATGGCCCAACCCAATCACATACACATGTATATACATACAAGTTCACACCCACAAATATACATACATATACATCTCAACGTATACATCTATATACACACACAGATATATATATATATACACACAGACATATATATATATATATATATATATATATATATATATATATATTATTATATTATTTTTATTTTTATTATACTTTGTCGCTGTCTCCCGCGTTTGCGAGGTAGCGCAAGGAAACAGACGAAAGAAATGGACCAACTCCCCCCATACACATGTATATACATACGTCCACACACGCAAATATACATACCTACACAGCTTTCCATGGCTTACCCCAGACGCTTCACATGCCCTGATTCAATCCACTGACAGCACGTCAACCCCGGTATACCACATCGCTCCAATTCACTCTATTCCTTGCCCTCCTTTCACCCTCCTGCATGTTCAGGCCCCGATCACACAAAATCTTTTTCACTCCATCTTTCCACCTCCAATTTGGTCTCCCTCTTCTCCTTGTTCCCTCCACCTCCGACACATATATCCTCTTGGTCAATCTTTCCTCACTCATTCTCTCCATGTGCCCAAACCATTTCAAAACACCCTCTTCTGCTCTCTCAACCACGCTCTTTTTATTTCCACACATCTCTCTTACCCTTACGTTACTTACTCGATCAAACCACCTCACACCACACATTGTCCTCAAACATCTCATTTCCAGCACATCCATCCTCCTGCGCACAACTCTATCCATAGCCCACGCCTCGCAACCATACAACATTGTTGGAACCACTATTCCTTCAAACATACCCATTTTTGCTTTCCGAGATAATGTTCTCGACTTCCACACATTCTTCAAGGCCCCCAGAATTTTCGCCCCCTCCCCCACCCTATGATCCACTTCCGCTTCCATGGTTCCATCCGCTGCCAGATCCACTCCCAGATATCTAAAACACTTCACTTCCTCCAGTTTTTCTCCATTCAAACTCACCTCCCAATTGACTTGACCCTCAACCCTACTGTACCTAATAACCTTGCTCTTATTCACATTTACTCTTAACTTTCTTCTTTCACACACTTTACCAAACTCAGTCACCAGCTTCTGCAGTTTCTCACATGAATCAGCCACCAGCGCTGTATCATCAACGAACAACAACTGACTCACTTCCCAAGCTCTCTCATCCACAACAGACAAAGTATAAAAAAAAAAAAAAAAAAAATATATATATATGCATATATATATATATATACATATATGCATATATATATATGCATATATACATGCATATATATATATATGCATATGTGGTATACCGGGGTTGACGTGCTGTCATTGGATTGAATCAAGGCATATGTATGGGGGTGGGTTGGGCCATTTCTTTCGTCTGTTTCCTTGCGCTACCTCGCAAACGCGGGAGACAGAAAAAAAAAAAAAAAGATATATATATATATATATATATATATATATATATATCCCTGTTTGCAGGGAAAAAATGCAATTGAGTGGGAGATGTATAAAGAAAGAGACAGGAGGTCAAGAGAAAGGTGCAAGAGGTGAAAAAAAGGGCAAATGAGAGTTGGGGTGAGAGAGTATCATTAAATTTTAGGGAGAATAAAAAGATGTTCTGGAAGGAGGTAAATAAAGTGCGTAAGACAAGGGAGCAAATGGGAACTGCAGTGAAGG
>NC_092235.1:10007496-10084720 GCF_036320965.1 Panulirus ornatus | reverse complement strand
ATGTAACACCTACTGCCTTCCCTTCTCCCACATTCATCAATTTTTCAAAATACTCTCTCTGTCTTTCTTTCAGTTCCTCCTTATGATTCAGCAACTCCCCTTCCTTATTTCTCACATCAACATTTCCGCTCTTACATCCACTTCTTTCCTATTTCATCTCCTTCCAGTATAGTTTCTTATTATCTAGAAACTTTGCACTTAACTTCCTTCCAGAATCTTCATCTACTCTTTCTTTTCTTTCCTCTATCAGCTTTTTAGCATTCTGCTTATACATTTTGTATTCTTTCATCCTCCATTGCTGAACTTCCACTGGTACATTCCAGTCAAGCAATCTACCATATGACTTTTTCTTTTATCCCACAGCATTTCTGATATCTTTTGTCCACCATGCATTGCCCTTTTTATTCCTGTATCTCACTACCTTGTATTCAACTACAGATTCTACAACCTTTACTAGTATTTCTCCAAACATTCTATACACTTCATTCACGCAGTGCACTTCCATCTAAGCTTTCAGTTACCTTCCTTTCATACTCCTCCCTGTATTTTTCTTGATTAATTTTCTTACTTGCCAACACTTTCACCTCTCCGTTCTTCCTTTCACCATAACTCTACCTCTCCCTGATGCTCATCCCCACAAGAACTGCAAAATGGTCGGAGTCTCCTAAGAATCCTCTAGCAATTCTAGCATCCAGCACTGCCTTTCTCAATCTTTCATCTACTACCACACTGTCAGTCAGAGCTTTTGTTTATCACTTCCATCATTCTTCATCCATGTGTATTTGTGGATCATCTTGTGCTGAAAAAGATGTTTGCAAGGAATAAGCCCCTTTCAGCACTAATATCCACAAGATAGCTTCCATTCTCATTTACTCCAGGAGCTCCCCATTTCCCAACTATCTCACCAATTTCATCACATCACACTATCGCGTTCATATCATCCAATATGACCACGCTTCTCTCATTCTCAGAATTGTTTATGCAGTCATTCATATTTCTCCAGAAAAGCTTCATTTCATCCTTACCTTATACAGTCTTCATATTCCACATACCCATGCAGACTTCACAATCCCAATCTTTCCTTTTACCCATGCTGTTCTTGAGTCTTTCCATCCATGCTCTGTAACACCTTCCCATACTCTTGTTGATAGCAGAATTGCACATCTTTCTTTTTCTCTTCCCTGATGATTTTTGCTCTTCCTGTTCATACTCCACCTTCTTCCATGCCCTTCCATAACTTGCATTCATCATTTCCATTTTCACCCCACACATCCTGCCCAAGGATATAGGTTTCCCTAATCCCCAGCAAATCTATGCTACTACTTTTAAACCTCACCACAATCTCCCTCCTTTTACTCTCACCAGTCATCCCATTCACATTCAGCGCCAACACCTTCAATCGCTCGTTTCTTAAACCCTAGTATAACTGGTAGACTCCAATGCCACTTCTTGGCCTTTGTGCCTCACCCTTGACAGGTCACTGGCAGGGACAAATCCAGGGCACTGTTTCCTGAGGCAGAGAGGCTCCAAAATTATCAAAAACTAAAAGAAACAGTACACCTCAGGTGTTTGTTTGTCCAAATCTAAAAGTATTGCCCTAATGTAACTGGGCTATGCATCCCCCTTCAGTTCCACCTCTAAGGGGTGTACTAAGGAGGTCACCATGGGAAGGCGGGTTGAGACTTGGCTACTCCAGTAAAACTAGAGTATCCCTTTGGGGTGTTGAAACAATACTTTACCCCATTTGAGCTTCTTTACACAGTAGCAGCACCTCTTACCTCATTGATTACGATATTTCCACAAAACCCAAATCCCCCTTCGCTCCCATCTTCCTGGTTTCCCTCTTCCCTATGCTTCTTCCACTTCTGACACACTTATCATATTAGCCAGTCTTCTTTCATCCTTTTCATACATTCAGACCATTTCAACACCCCCTGGTCAATTCTGTGAGTCATACATCTCTTACTGCCAGGCCTGTCTCTTACATTATCATTCCTCATACAATCACCCTGCCTCTCAGGCAATTCATTTTCACCTTATCCACCATCTTGAGCATTCTTGGCCCTAGACCCATATCCATACAACTACCAGGACTGCTATACCCCATGATTCCCTGCAAAGTCCACTCCTAGGTATCTTAATCACAGGAGATCCTCTAAGTCCTCCCCATTCGAACTGACACTACCATTCTCTCATCACCCAGCAACACATCATTAACTTACTTTTGTTCTCATTTACTGTGATATTTTCTTTTACCTACTCTCCCAAACTCTTGTCTCTTGCTTACAGAGTTTGTCTCTGGAGTCGATAACCAGTCATATCATTTACAAACAGTAACTGATTCACCACCAATGCCTCCCCACTCCCAAAATACTTTAGACCAGTGTTTCCCAAACGTTTTTGATTAGGACCCTAAGTAGAATCTTTTCCTGACCAGGTGGCCTCAAAGGGCTGATGTATTATACACTGTGTATACTACACTATATGTTTTGCTTAACATTCACACTCACGGGCACATCACTCATAAATGGAAACTAATTACAAAAAAAGAAATAGGGAAAACAAGCAACGTTCTAGGGAAGTTTTGAATGACAGTATGACCTTAATGGGGAAATGGCAGAATTTTTCCATTCAAGATTATACAAATTCTTGCCAATGACCACATTTTCCTATTCTTGGACATACAATCATACATTTTCTGAACAGGTACTATTCTGCATCTGTACTTCATCTTCACAGCTTAAACGGATGAGATTCAGGCAAAATCTTGCTTTATTTCTAGTATCAAAGATCTCAACCTTCTTCTGTACTGTCTGATCCTTGGACAGCGCAACATCAATACTGAGGGTTGAGAGTAAGGCTTCATATGAACACTCAGTGACTTGGTGTTCCAGTGCGAGTATCAGACATGACTGGCTCAAATGTGTTTTAAGTATATAGAGAGGCTTTATTGGCACCCATTTTACTTTTGTAATTCCATGTAATTCCCCCAATTTCTTTATGTAATTGTGATATTTCATAATTTTTGCCAAAAGTAAATTTTTTCACTGAGACCTTACTGAGACCCTCAGGAATATCCTTGTGACCCTAATTTGGGTCACAACCCTGGGTTTAGGAACCTTTGCTTTAATTCTGTCCTTCCTAAGACCCTTAGCATTATAAACAGATATAACAAATGGTAATGCCATATATCCTTGATGCAGACCCATTTTCACCGAGGTCCACTCGTTCTCTTTCCCCCTGCTTACACATATGCTTTACTTTTCCAGTAGAAACTCTGTGTAACTTTTTTTTGACTCCATGTATTTATGGCACTTTTTATTTGGCTTTACTGCCAACACTCATATGCTTTCTCTGGATCCATAATGCCACATGCAGTTCATTCGGCCCGCTGGGATGATTACATATTTTGCCCTACATTATGTGTACATTCATTATGGAAAGAGTTTTGATTGTCATGCTGGGAGGATTAAATAGACTTGCAGTGCTGTTACAGGTATAATGTTCTAAAGATCACTTGGTTTATAGTGCTGTTACAGTTTTTTTATTTTTCTTTATTGTACTTTGTCACTGTCTCCCGCATTAGTGAGGTAGCGCAAGGAAATATACAAAAGAATGGCCCAACCCACCCTCATACACATGTATATACATAAACACCTACACACGTACATATACATACCTACACATTTCAACATATACATATACATACACAGACATATACATATATACACATGTGCATATTCATACATACTGCCTTCATCCATTCCCGCCGCCACCCTGCCACACACGAAATGGCACCCCCTTCCCCCTGCGTGCACACGAGGTAGTGCTAGGAAAAGACAACAAAGGCCACATTCATTCTTACCCAGTCTCTAGCTGTCATGTGTAATGCGCTGAAACCACAGCTCCCTTTCCACATCCAGGCCCCACAAAACTTTTCATGGTTTACCCCAGACGCTTCACATGCCATGGTTCAATCCATTGACAGCACGTCGACCCCGGTATACCACATCGTTCCAATTCACTCTATTCCTTGCATGTCTTTCACCCTCCTGTATGTTGAGGCCCCAATCGCTCAAAATCTTTTTCACTCCATCCTTCCACCTCCAATTTGGTCTCCCACTTCTCTTCGTTCCCTCCACCTCTGACACATATATCCTCTTTGTCAATCTTTCCTTACTCATTCTCTCCATGTGACCAAACCATTTCAATACACCCTCTTCTGCTCTCTCAACCACACTCTTTTCATTACCACAAATCTCTCTTACCCTTTCATTACTTACTCGATCAAACCACCTCACACCACATATTGTCCTCAAACATCTCATTTCCAACACATCCACCTTCCTCTGCACAACCCTATCCATAGCCCACGCCTCGCAACCATACAACATTGTTGGAACCACTATTCCTTCAAACATACCCATTTTTGCTCTCCGAGATAAGGTTCCTGCCTTCCACACAGTCTTCAACGCTTCCAGGTATAATGATCTAAAGATCATCTGGTTTATAGTGCTGTTACAGGTATAATGATCTGAAGATCATCTGGCTTTATCTCTTGACTGTAATAACTTTTGATTGCCTTTGCAGTTTTGTAAGTTATCATTAATTGCCAGGTAGAACTGTAGATTTATTACACTTAGAATAGGGGAGAAAGAATACTTCCCACGCATTCCTCGCATGTCGTAGAAGGCGACAAAAGGGGATGGGAGCGGGGGTCTGGAAACCCTCCCCTCCTTGTATTTTAACTTTCGAAAATGGGAAACAGAGGGAGTCACACAGGGAGTGCTCATCCTCCTCGAAGGCTCAGATTGGGGTGTCTAAATGTGTGTGGATGTAACCAAGATGAGAAAAAAGGAGAGATAGGTAGTATGTTTGAGGAAAGGAACCTGGATGTTTTGGCTCTGAGTGAAACAAAGCTTAAGGGTAAAGAGGAAGAGTGGTTTGGGAATGTCTTGGGAGTAAAATCAGGGGTTAGTGAGAAGACAAGAGCAAGGGAAGGAGTAGCAGTACTCCTGAAACAGGAGTTGTGGGAGTATGTGATAGAGTGTAAGAAAGTAAACTCTAGGTTGATATGGGTAAAACTGAAAGTTGATGGAGAGAGATGGGTGATTATTGGTGCATATGCACCTTGGCATGAGAAGAAAGATCATGAGAGGCAAGTGATTTGGGAGCAGCTGAGTGAGTGTGTTAGTAGTTTTGATGCACGAGACTGGGTTATAGTGATGGGTGATTTGAATACAAAGGTGAGTAATGTGGCAGTTGAGGGAAAAATTGGTGTACATGGGGTGTTCAGTGTTGTAAATGGAAATGGTGAAGAGCTTGTAGATTTATGTGCTGAAGAAGGACTGTTGATTGGGAATACCTGGTTTAAAAAGAGAGATATGCATAAGTATATGTATGTAAGTAGGAGAGATGGCCAGAGAGCGTTATTGGATTACGTGTTAATTGATAGGTGCGCGAAAGAGAGACTTTTGGATGTTAATGTGTTGAGAGGTGCAACTGGAGGGATGTCTCATCATTATCTTGTGGAGGCAAAGGTGAAGATTTGTAGAGGTTTTCAGAAAAGAAGAAGAATGTTGGGGTGAAAAGAGTGGTGAGAGTGAGTTAACTTGGGAAGGAGACTTGTGTGAGGAAGTACCAGGAGAGACTGAGTACAGAATGGAAAGAGGTGAGAACAAAGGACGTAAGGGGAGTGGGGGAGGAATGGGATGTATATAGGGAAGCGGTGATGGCTTGCGCAAAAGATGCTTGTTGCATAAGAAGCGTGGGAAGTGGGCAGATTAGAAAGGTAGTGAGTGGTGGGATGAAGAAGTAAGATTATTAGTGAAAGAGAAGAGAGAGTCATTTGGATGATTTTTGCAGAGAAATAATGCAAATAAGTGGGAGATGTATAAAAGAAAGAGGCAGGAGGTCAAGAGAAAGGTGCAAGAGGTGAAAAAGAGGGCAAATGAGAGTTAGGGTGAGAGAGTATCATTAAATTTTAGGGAGAGTAAAAAGATGTTTTGGAAGGAGGTAAATAAGGTGCATAAGACAAGAGAACAAATGGGAACTTCAGTGAAGGGGGCTAATGGGGAGGTGATAACAAGTAGTGGTGATGTGAGAAGATGGAGTGAGTATTTTGAGGGTTTGTTGAATGTGTTTGATGATAGAGTGGCAGATATAGGGTGTTTTGGTCGAGATGGTGTGCAAAGTGAGAGGGTTAGGGAAAATGATTTGGTAAACAGAGAAGGGGTAGTAAAAGCTTTGTGGAAGATGAAAGCTTCCAAGGCAGCGGGTTTGGATGGTATTGCAGTGGAATTTATCAAAAAAGGGGGTGACTGTATTGTTGACTGGTTGGTAAGGTTATTCAATGTATGTATGACTAATGGTGAGGTGCATGAAGATTGGCGGAATGCTTGCATAGTGCCTTTGTACAAAGGCAAAGGGGATAAAAGAGAGTGCTCAAATTATAGAGGTATGAGTTTGTTTAGTATTCCTGGGAAATTATATGGGAGGGTATTGACTGAGAGGGTGAAACCATGTACAGAGCATTAGATTGGGGAAGAGCAGTATGGTTTCAGAAGTGGTAGAGGATGTGTGGATCAGGTGTTTTCTTTGAAGAATGTATGTGAGAAATACTTAGAAAAGCAAATGGATTTGTATGTAGCATTTACGAATCTGGAGAAGGCATATGATAGAGTTGATAGAGATGCTCTGTGGAAGGTATTAAGAATATATGGTGTGGAAGGCAAGTTGTTAGAAGCAGTGGAAAGTTTTTATTGAGGATGTAAGGCATGTGTACGTGTAGGAAGAGAGGAAAGTGATTGGTTCTCAGTGAATGTAGGTTTGCGGCAGGGGTGTGTGATGTCTCCATGGTTGTTTAATTTGTTTATGGATGGGGTTGTTAGGGAGGTGAATGCAAGAGTTTTTGAAAGAGGGGCAAGTATGCAGTCTGTTGTGGATGAAAGAGCTTGGGAAGTGAGCCAGTTGTTGTTCGCTGATGATACAGCGCTGGTGGCTGATTCATGTGAGAAACTGCAGAAGCTGGTGACTGAGTTTGGTAAAGTCTGTGAAAGAAGAAAGCTGAGAGATTATTAGTTACAGTAGGGTTGAGGGTCAAGTCAATTGGGAGGTAAGTTTGAATGGAGAAAAACTGGAGGAAGTGAAGTGTTTTAGGTATCTGGGAGTGGATTTGGCAGTGTATGGTACCATGGAAATGGAAGAGAATCATAGGGTGGGGGAGGAGGTGAAAATTCTGGGAGTGTTGAAGAATGTGTGGAAGTCGAGAACATTGTCTCGGAAAGCAAAAATGTGTATGTTTGAAGGAATCGTGGTTCCAACAATGTTATATGGTTGTGAGGCGTGGGCTATGGATAGAGTTGTGCGGAGGAGGGTGGATGTGCTGGAAATGAGATGTTTGAGGATAATATGTGGAATGAGGTGGTTTGATCAAGTAATGATAGGGTAAGAGAGATGTGTGGTAATAAAAAGAGTGTGGTTGAGAGAGCAGAAGAGGATGTTTTGAAATGGTTTGGTCACATGGAGAAAATGAGTGAGGAAAGATTGACCAAGAGGATATATGTGTCAGAGGTGGAGGGAACGAGGAGAAGTGGGAGACCGAATTGGAGGTGGAAAGATGGAGTGAAAATGATTTTGAGTGATCGGGGCCTGAACATGCAGGAGGGTGAAAGGCGTGCAAGGAATAGAGTGAATTGGAACGACATAGTATACCGGGGTCGACGTGCTGTCAATGGATTGACCCAGGGCATGTGAAGCGTCTGGGGTAAACCATGGAAAGTTCTGTGGAGCCTGGATGTGGAAAGGGATCTGTGGTTCCGGTGCATTATTACATGACAGCTAGAGACTGATTGTGAACGAATGTGGCCTTTGTTGTCTTTTCCTAGCGCTACCTCGCACACATGAGGGAGGAGGGGGCTGTTATTTCATGTGTGGCGAGGTGGTGATGGGAATGTATAAAGGCAGACTATGAATTATGTACATGTGTATATATGTATATGTCTGTGTTTGTATATATATATGTATACGTCGAGATGTATAGGTATGTATATTTGCGTGTGTGGACGTGTATGTATATACATGTGTATGTGGGTGGGTTGGGCCATTCTTTCGTCTGTTTCCTTACGCTACCTCGCTAACGCGGGAGACAGCGACAAAACAAAAAAAAAGAAAAAATAGTTCTCATTAGCAGACCACTAACTCGCACCCTTTCTTGCACTCAACAGATTATATTGAGGACATATGCCCATATGCTACCTTCCAGTTGCCAGCAGTGCCAAAGAGTCAGTATGGGGAGAGTACAGACTCAGGCATTGTTTATTCTGGGCCATATCATTCTGTCCAGGGTGCTTTTGTTTATCATGATCCCAAAAGGACCTCCTTAGAGACCTTCCCGCTGAGACATGTAAGTATAAAATGCTTGTCTTTAATGATTTTTGTGTGCAAACGTTAGGAATTTCTGCTTTGCTAAGGTGGTTAGAAGAATTGTATTGTTTAGAGTTTATTTGTATACCATGTAAATATCTGTTCAATTATAGTTGGATTTTATATTTAGGTTCTTCAGCAGCAACCTTCTTGTCCTATCCTGCAAATGCTTTTTCTTACCTACAGAGAGTGCTTTCTTGGCAGGAAATTAAAACTCCATTTTACCTTGAAATAAGATGTGTTCTCAAGAATTTACACCCTTTTAAAGTCATAAAGCATATGAAGTCAGAAGATTCTCATTCACTCAACAACAGCTTATCATGTCATATCGTGGCATGGAGGTGGTTGCTACTGCTCGTGAACATACATTTACACTTGATAGCTGGGATTAGGTGAACCTGCTGATGGTTATTTGATATTGCCTTGTAGTGTCTTTATTTTTATTTTTGGACTTCAGGAGGTTTAATAGTATCACTGTCTTTTATTTCTGGATTTTTCTTGACAGAAGTTGTAAGTACTGTCTTGTAGTTCAGCAAGAGTCAAGCATTGCCTTTGAGGATTTTAGTTATAGTTTAACTGACAGGTTTTTTCATGTTATAATAAAGTCTGATACAATGATTAAAGTTTTACAATCCTCTTGTGAAAGTTGAGAGGCCAAAGCTCATCTTTGTTTTTCAGAGGACTGTGAAATACTGCATGGCATATGTGATTTGTTGTATACCTCTTCTGTGGTGGTGGTGGTATTGTGTATGGAACTAAGTTTTGATGGTCATACATGCAAACAGTTGAAAGGTTCATTCTTTGTGGGATGGTCCACCAAATGTCTTTCTCCCTGAATTTAGTTGTTTACTTTGCCATTATTGGTGGAGTTACGTACCATTCATTGTGAAGTTCAGTTCATAACCCTGGCATGAATATGGGAGGTAAAAGCCAGACCTTAAAGCCTAAGGTCCCATGCCTGAAGTAGTGTACTATGCCCAGTGCATAGAACAGTACTGGTTGCTGGTTTACTACATGATTGTCATCGAGATAAGATCATCTTGTAATCCTGCATCAGCTTTAGGTAAGTCCTTATCTAGTGTACAGATGGTTCTCTAGGGAAACCTAAGTTGGAAGGTGTCTACCTAGAGGTAAACACCCCCTGGGTAGATGCTTAGATAACTCAAGTGACTCTTTCCTCATGAAACTTGAGCAAGGATTTGATTGCTTTCATTGCCTGAAACCTTGGTTGTTACTGATGTATTGATCATTCCTTAATCCTTTTTTAGCGATAGGAGAAGAAAAACAGACCCCAAGGATCGAGATCCTGTGTCCCAGTTTCTGTAAGGGAGTTAAATAGGAGGGTATTTATCCAGGGAAATTCTACAGGGCTATGTTTTCAGTACACAGGACCCTAATTGTTGCTACAGCACCGTGCAACTTAGTCAAGATCATTTTCTAACTCTGTGCCACTGGTAGGGGAGGTGAAGACAAACCCTATGGGCTTAGGTTTACTATGCCTTTTCTATTTTACTGCTGGTACATTAGGGGAAATGAATTGGACAATGTCGATCCAGGGAGGATTTTTTTTTATTCTTCTTGGAACTGGTCATTAATGAACCTTAACAGAGCATCGGTTGTATATGGGAGTAAATGGGAAGTCAGTGTTACCTGGCTCTGCCTGCAAGAGGTTACACCACGAGTAAAAACTGACCTTTAGTTAGGCTGTGTTATTGGGAGTACAGTGTTGTCAAAGAACTTATCATTCTAAAGGAGTTTACATTCCCCTGCTGCTAGAATAAGTGCTGCCTTGGGCTGAAAGAGTCTTTAGAAAGGCCATGGGTAACATCAGGACTCTTTGCTAGAATTGGTCCTGCATAATTATAAGTAGAATAAGTAAAAATGGGAACAAATGGGAACATCGGTGAAGGGGGCTAGTGGCGAGATAATAACAAGTAGTGGTAATGTGAGGAGATGGAGTGAGTATTTTGAAGGTTTGCTGAATGTGTTAGATGATAAGAGTGGCAGATATAGGATGTTTTGGTCAAGGTGGTGTGCAAAGTGAGAGGGATAGGTTGAATGATTTGGTAAACAGAGAAGAGGTAGTAAAAGTTTTGCAAAAGATGAAAGCTGGCGAGGCAGCGTGTTTGGATGGTATTGCTGTGAATTTATTAAAATAGGGGGTGACTGTGTTGTTGACTGGTTGGTAAGGATATTTTATGTTTGTATGACTCATGGTGAGGTGCCTGAGGATTGGCGGAATGCATGCATAGTGCCATTGTACAAAGGCAAAGGGGATAAAGGTGAGTGCACAAATTACAGAGTTATAAGTTTGTTGAGTATTCCTGGGAAATTATATGGGAGGGTATTGACTGAGAGGGTGAAAGCATGTACAGAGCATCAGATTGGGGAAGAGCATTGTGGTTTAAGAAGTGGATCAGGTGTTTGCTTTGAAGAATGCATGTGAGAAATACTTAGAAAAACAAATGGATTTGTATGTAGCAGTTATGGATCTAAAGAAGGTATATGATGGAGTTGATAGAGATGCTCTGTGGAAGGTATTAAGAATATATGGTGTGGGAGGCAAGTTGCTGGAAGCAGTGAAAAGTTTTTATTGAGGATGTAAGGCATGTGTATGAGTAGGAAGAGAGGAAAGTGATTGGTTCTCAGTGAATGTTGGTTTTCGGCAGGGGTGTGTGATGTCTCCATGGTTGTTTGATTTCTTTATGGATGGGGTTGTTAAGGAGGTGAATCCAAGAGTTTTGAGAGAGTCTGTTGTCGATGAGAGGGTTTGAGAAGTGTCAGTTGTTGTTCCCTGATGATACAGCACTGGTGGCTGATTCAGGTGAGAAACTGCAGAAGCTGGTGACAGAGTTTGGTAAAGTGTGTGAAAGAAGAAAGCTGAGAGTAAATGTGAATAAGAGCAAGGTTATTAGGTATAGTAGGGTTGAGGGACAAGTCAATTGGGAGGTAAGTTTGAATGGAGAAAAACTGGAGGAAGTGAAGTGTTTTAGATATCTGGGAGTGGATTTGGCAGCAGATGGAACCATGGAAGCAGAAGTGAGTCACAGGGTGGGGCACGGGGCAAAAGTTCTGGGAGCGTTGAAAAATGTGTGGAAGGCGAGAACATTATCTCGGAAAGCAAAATTGGGTATGTTTGAAGGAATAGTGGTTCCAACAATGTTGCATGGTTGCGAGGCATGGGCTATAAAATGGGGTTGTGCAGAGGAGGGTGGATGTGTTGGAAATGAGATGTTTGAGGACAATGTGTGGTATGAGGTGGTTTGATCGAGTAAGTAATGAAAGGGTAAGAGAGACGTGTGGTAATAAAAAGAGTGTGGTTGAGAGAGCAGAAGAGGGTGTTTTGAAATGGTTTGGTCACATGGAGAGAATGAGTGAGGGAAGATTGACAAAGAAGATATATGTGTCAGAGGTGGAGGGAATGAGGAGAAGTGGGAGACCAAATTGGAGGTGGAAGGATGGAATGAAAAAGATTTTGAGCGATTGGGGCCTGAACATGCAGGCAGGTGAAAGGCATGCAAGAAATAGAGTGAATTGGAACGATGTGGTATACTGGGGTCAACGTGCTGTCAGTGGATTGAACCAGGGCATGTGAAGCATCTGGAGTAAACCATGGAAAGTTTTGTGGGGCCTGGATGTGGAAAGGGAGCTGTGGTTTCGGTGCATTATACATGACAGCTAGAGATTGAGTGTGAACGAATGTGGCCTCTGTTGTCTTTTCCTAGCGCTACCTCACACACATGCGGGGGGGAGGGGGGTTGTCATTTCATGTGGTGGGGTGGCGATGGGAATGGATAAAGGCAGCAAGTGTGAATTATGCACATGTGTATATATGTATATGTCTGTGTATGTATATATGTGTATACATTGAAATGTATAGGTATGTATATGTATGTGTGTGGACGTGTATGTTTATGCACGTGTATGTGGGTGGGTTGGACCATTCTTTCGTCTGTTTCCTTGCGCTACCTTGCTAACGTGGGAGACAGCAACAGAGTATAATAAATATATATAAATATATAAATAAGTGAAAATGGGGAAGTCAGATACAATGATCTGATTGTCTGTGATGAACTTTTCTGTAGGAGGACAGTAATAGTGGTATAAATTTTGAATATGTGTAAATGGATATTAGACAGTAAAGCAGAAGGCTCCCTTTGACAGATGCATTTTGTTGATGATAGTAAAACTCTGATTCCCACTTGAACCGATTATTTTAAACAAAAATCTCCGTGAGTATGTTATTAGGATAAACTAGAACATCATTTTTTAATAGAATTGATATACAACTCAGCATGATAGAAAATTGTATGCTTGTACTTCACACCCTTTAAGTTATGCTGTTCTGCTGCCTGGCATATGAGATATGCCAGTAGTCAGGCATATGTAGGGAGATGTATGGTATTTTTGGATGTTTTTTTTACATAAAGATTATTACTAAGAGGCTTAGTAATGAAAGGACACAGATCTCCTACAGACATCCTTGACATTTTTGCATAGACTGACCAGTGTCTGTAAAAAAGGAAATAGACTAGCACCTGATAACAGTGCATGGTATGCCAACACAATTATTAATGGCAGTATTTTACACCTTGAGGCAGGAGTGGGTGATTCAAGAAACTTAGTTTTATACACACCAACCACAGAACAGAAAATGAAATATCGAACATATACTTATTGTCCACAAAGAATGGATTAACTCACATTTTTAGATATTTTGAAACTCATTCCCTTCTTCCAGATCATCAGTATGACTGACAGTGCAAGGTCTATGGGTGTTATTCCTATGTGACTCATTTGTGATCTTCCTCCCTAAAGGCTTTTGCTGAATTTTTTTCATAGATCTTATTCATCTGCAAAGCATTTGATAAGATATGGCATAAGTGTTTTCATTTTAGACTTCCCTCTTTTGTCTTTTCTGCGTATCCTTCTTATTTAGCACATAGATTCCTTCTGGTTGTTCTATAATGTTAGTCATTAGTGGAGTTACTTTTCCTTCTTATCCTCTATGCTCTCTTTCTTCCTTCTGTATTGGTGATCTTTCTTCAGTTCCTAACCCAATGTACTCTTGTGCCATTGAGTCCACTCCACATATTGCAAATCACCTTCCTTACCCTCTTTGCTTCACTGCTTGTTATTTTTCTAACAGTGAACATACTCCTCTCATAATCTTGCCTTGTATTATATTATATAGTCAGAAAGCAGGAACTTTGATAAATATAGTGATGCAAAAAACACTATTGGTTTGATCGAGTAAGTAATGAAGGGTAAGAGAGATCTGACGAAATCAAAAATAGTGTGGTTGAGAGAGCAGAAGAGAGTGTGTTGAAATGGTTTGGACATATGGAGAGAATGCGTGAGGAAAGATGTGTTAGAGGTGGAGGGAACAAGGAGAAGCAGGAGACCAAATTGGAGGTGAAAGGATGGAGTGAAAAAGATTTTGAGCAATCGGTGCTTGAACATACTGGAGGGTTAGAGGTTTGCAAGGAATAGAGTGCATTGGAATAATGTGGTATACTGTTGTCAACGTACTGTCAATGGACTGAACCAGGGCATGTGAAGCGTCGGGTAAACCATGGAAAGGTCTATGGGACCTGGATGTGGATAGGGAGCTATGGTTTCGGTGCATTACACATGACAGCTAGAGACTGAGCATAAATGAATATGGCCTTTTTCTTCTGTTTTCTTGGTGCTACCTCGCTGAAGCAGGAGGTAGCATTGCTGTTTCCTGTGGGGTGGGGTAATTCCAGGAATGGATGAAGGCAAGTTTGTATGAATATGTACATGTGTATGTATGTATATGTCTATGTATGTGTATGATATTATTTTGTGTATTTATTTTATTATAATTAGTTGCTGTCTCCCAAATTAGTGAGGTAGCGCAAAGAAACAGACGAGGGAATGGCCCAACCCACCCACTTACACATGCATATACATAAATGCCCACACATGTGCATATACATACCTATACATTTCAATGTATAAAGACATATACAGATATGCACATGTACATATTCGTATTTGCTGCCTTCATTCATTCCGTCGCCACCCCACCACACATGAAACATCACCCTCCTCCCCACGCACGTGCACGAGGTAGCCCTAGGAAAACACAACAAAGGCCACATTTGTTCACACTCAGTCTCTACCTGTCATGTGTAATGCACCAAAACTGTTGCTACCTTTCCACATTCAGGCACCACAAAACTTTCCATGGTTTACCCCAGACACTTCACATGCCCTGGTTCAACCCATTGACAATGCGTCGACCCCAGAATGCCACATCGTTCCAATTCACTCTATTCCTTGCCCGCTTTTCACCCTCCTGTATGTTCAGGCCCCGATCGCTCAAAATCTTTTTCACTCCATTCTTCCACCTCCAATTTGGTCTCCCACTTCTCCTCGTTCCCTCCACCTCTGAGACATATATCCTCTTGGTCAATCTTTCCTCACTCATTCTCTCCATGTGACCAAACCATTTCAATACACCCTCATCTGCTCTCTCAACCACACTCTTTTTATTACCACACACCTGTCTTACCCTTTCATTATTTACTCGATCAAACCACCTCACACCACTTAATGCCCTCAAACATTTAATTTCCAACACATCCACCCTCCTCTGCACAACCTTATCTATAGCCCATGCCTCGCAACCGAATAACATTGTTGGAACCCCTATTCCTTCAAACATGCCCATTTTTGTTCTCCGAGATAATGTTCTCGCCTTCCACACATTCTCCAACTCTCCCAGAACCTTCGCCCCCTCCCCCACCCTGTGACTCACTTCTGCTTCCATGATACCATCCGCTGCTAAATCCACTCCCAGGTATCTAAAACACTTCTTCCTGCAATTTTTCTCCATTCAAATTTACCTTCCAATTAACTTGTCCCTCAACCCTACTGAACCTAATAACCTTGCTTTTGTGCACATTTACTCTCAGCTTTCCTCTTTCACACACTTTACCAAACTCAGTCACCAGCTTCTGCAGTTTCTCACCGGAATCAGTCACCATTGCTGTATCATCAGCGAACAACAACTGACTCACTTCCCAAGCTCTCTCATCCACAACAGACTGCATACTTGCCCCTCTCTTCAAAACTCTTGCATTCACCCCCCTAACCACCTCATCTATAAACAAATTTAACAACGATGGAGACATCACTCACCCCTACCGCAAACAGACATTCACTGGGAGCTAGTCACTTTCCTCCCTTCCTACTCGTACACATGCCTTACATCCTTGATAAAATCTTTTCACTGCTTCTAGCAACTTTCCCCCCACACCATTTACTCTTAATACCATCCACAAAGCATCTCAATCAACTCTATCATATGCCTTCTCCAGATCCATAAATGCTACATACAAATTCATCTGTTTCTCTAGTATTTCTCATATACATTCTTCAAAGCAAACACCTGATCCACACATCCTCTACCATTTCTGAAACCACACTGTTCTTCCCCAGTCTGATGCTCTGTACCTGCCTTGACCCTCTCAATCAATACCCTCCCATATAATTTCCCAGGAATACTCAACAAGCTTATACCTCTGTAGTTTGAACACTGACCTTTAGCCCCTTTGCCTTTTTACAGTGGCACTATGTATGCATTCCACCAATCCTCAGGCACTTCACCATGAACCATACATACATTGAATATCCTTACCAACCAAGCAACAACACAGTCACCCCTTTTTTAAGAATTCCACTGCGATACCATCCAAACCCACCGCCTTGCCAGCTTTCATCTTTTGCAGTGCTTTCACTACCTCTTCTCTGTTCACCAAACCATTCTCCCTTACCCTCTCACTTCACACAACACATCATCCAAAATACCATGTATTTGCCACTCTGTCATGAAACACATTCAACAAACCTTAAAAAATATACACTCCATCACCTTCTCACTTCACCACTACTTGTTATTACCTCCTCATTAGCCCAATTCGCCAATATTCCCATTTGTTCTCATGTCTTATGCACTTTATATACCTCATTCCAAAATTTAATGATACTCTCTCACCCAAACTCTCATTTGCCCTCTTTTTTACCTCTTGCACCTTTTTCTTGACCTCCTGCCTCTTTCTTTTATACATCTCCCAGTTATTTGCATTACTTCCCTGCAGAAATCGTCCAAACGCCTCTCTCTTCTCTTTTACTAACAATCTTACTTCATTCTACCACACAATACCCTTTCTAATCTGCCTACCTCCTACCTTTCTCATGCCACAAGCATCTTTTGCGCAAACCATCACTATTTCCCTAAATACATCCTATTCCTCTCCCACTCCCCTTACATCATTTGTTCTCACCTTTTTCCATTCTGCACTTAGTCTCACCTAGTACTTCCTCACACAAGTCTCCTTTCCAAGCTCACTTACTCTCACCACTTTCTTCACCCCAACATTCTCTCCTCTTTTCTGAAAACCTTTACAAACTTCTTTGCCTCCACAAGATAATGATCAGACATCCCTCCAGTTGCACCTCTCAGCACATTAACATTCAAAAGTCTCTCTTTCACGCGCCTATCAATTAATATGGAATCCAATAACACTCTCCGGCCATATCTCCCACTTACATATGTATACTTACATATGTATACTTATATCCCAATCATCAGTCCTTTTTTCAGCACACAAATCTACAAGCTCTTCACCATTTCCATTTACAACACTAAACCACCCATTTATACCAATTATACCCTCAACTGCCCCATTACTCACCTTTTCATTCAAATCACCCATCACTATAACCCAGATTTCATGCATCAAAGCTGCTAACACACAGCTGCTCCCAAAACACTTGCTTCTCTCGATCTTTCTTCTTATGACCAGGTGCAAAGGCACCAATAATCACCCATCTCTCTCCATCCACTTTCAGGTTTGCCCATATCAATCTAGAGTTTACTTTCTTACACTTTATCACATACTCCCACAACTCCTGCCTCAGGAGTAGTGCTACTCTTTCCTTTGCTCTTGTCCTGTCACCAACCCCTGACTTTACTCCCAAGACATCCCAAAACGCTCTTCCCCTTTACCCTTGAGCTTTGTTTCACTCAGAGCCAAAACATCTAGATTCCTTTCCTCAAACATACTACCAATCTCTCCATTTTCTCATCTTTGTACATTTAGACACCCCAACCTGAGCCTTCGAGGAGGGTGAGCACTCCCCACATGGCTCCTTCTGTTTTCCCTTTTAGAAAGTTAGAATACGAGAAGGGGAGGGTTACCAGCCCCCTGCTCCCGTCCCTTTTATTTGCCTTCTACAACACGCAGGGAATACGTGGGAAGTATTCTTCACCCCCTATCACCAGGGGTGATATATATTATTATTATTATTATAATTATTTTAATTATTATTGTTATTTGTTTATTTTGCTTTGTCGCTGTCTCCCGCATTAGGTAGGTAGCACAAGGAAACAGACGAAAGAATGGCCCAACCTACCCACATCCACATGTAGATACATACACGTCCACACATGCAAATATACATACCTATACATCTCAACGTATACATATATATACACACACAGACATATACATACATACACATGTACATTCTTCATACTGTCTGCCTTTATTCATTCCCATCGCCACCCTGCCACACATGAAATAACAACCCCCTCATCTCGCATGTGCGTGAGGTAGCGCTAGGAAAAGAAAACAAAGGCCCCATTCCTTCACACTCAGTCTCTAGCTGTCATGTATAATGCACTGAAACCAGAGCTCCCTTTCCACATCCAGACCCCACAGAACTTTCCATGGTTTACCCCAGACGTTTCACATGCCCTGGTTCAATCCATTGACAGCACATCGACCCCGGTATACTCATCGTTCAAATTCACTCTATTGCTTGCAAGCCTTTTACCCTCCTGCATGTTCAGGCCCCGATCACTATATATATCCTCTTTGTCAAATTTCCTCACTCATTCTCTCCATGTGACCAAATCATTTCAAAACACCCTCTTCTGCTCTCTCAACCACACTCTTTCTATTACCACACATCTCTCTTACCCTATAATTACTTACTTGATCAAACCACCTCACACCACATATTGTCCTCAAACATCTCATTTCCAGTGCATCAACCCTCCTCCGCACAACTTTTATCTATAGCCCACGCCTTGCAACCACATAACATTATTGGAACCACTATTCCTTCAAACATACCCATTTTTGCTTTCAGAGATAATGTTTTCGACTTCCACACCTTATTCAACGCCCCCTCCTCCACCCTATGATTCACTTCCGCTTCCATGATTCCATCCGCTGCCAAATCCACTCCCAGAGATCTAAAACACCTCACTTCCTCCAGTTTTTCTCCACTCAAACTTACCTCCCAGTTGACTTGACCCTCAACCGTACTGTACCTTCCTCTTATTCACATTTACTCTCAGTTTTCTTCTTTCATACACTTTACCAAACTCAGTCACCAGCTTCTGCAATTTCTCACACGAATCAGCCACCAGTGCTGTACCGTACAATCAACGAACAACAACTGACTCACTTCCCAAGCTCTCTCATGCACAACAGACTGCATACTTGCCCGTCTTTCCAAAAGTCTTGCATTCACCTCCTTAACAACCGCATCCATAAACAAATTAAACAACCATGGAGACATCACACACCCCTGCCGCAAACCTACATTCACTGAGAACCAATCACTTTCCTCTCTTCCTACACGTACACAAGCCTTACATCCTCGATAAAAACTTTTCACTGCTTCTAACAACTTGCCCCACACACCATATATTCTTAATACCTCCCAAAGAGCATCTCTATCAACTCTGTCATATGCCTTCTCCAGATCCATTAATGCTACATACAAATCCATTAGCTTTTCTAATTATTTCTCATACATTCTTCAAAGCAATAATTGTTATAACAATTATTATTATTATTATTATTATTACTATTTATTTATTTTATTTTGCTTTGTTGCTGTCTCCTGCGTTAGCGAGGTAGCGCAACGAAAGAGACGAAATAATGACCCAACCTACCCACATACACATGTATAGACATACATGTCCACACATGCAAATGTACATACTTATACATCTCAATGTACACATATGTATACACACACAGACATATACATATATACGCATGTACATAATTCATACTGTCTGCCTTTATTTATTCCCATCGCCACCCCGTCACACATGGATTAACAACCCCCTCCCCCCTCATGTGTGTGAAGTAGCGCTAGGAAAAAACAACAAAGGCCCCATTCGTGCACACTCTGTCTCTAGCTGTCATGTAATAATGCACCGAAACCACAGCTCCCTTTCCACATCCAGGCCCCGCAGAACTTTCCATGGTTTACCCTAGACGCTTCACATGCCCTGGTTCAATCCAGTGACAGCACATTGACCCTGGTATACCACATCGTTCCAATTCACTCCATTCCTTGCACGCCTTTCACCCTCCTGCATGTTCAGGCCCCGATCACTCAAAATCTTTTTCACTCCATCTTTCCACCTGCAATTTGGTCTCCCACTTCTCCTCGTTCCCTCCACCTCTGACACATATATTATCTTGGTCAATCTTTCCTCACTCATTCTCTCCATGTGACCAAACCATTTCAAAACACCCTCTTCTGCTCCCTTAACCACACTCTTTTTATTTCCACACATCTCTCTCACCCTTACAATACTTACTCGATCAAACCACCTCACACCACATATTGTCCTCAAACATCTCATTTCCAGCACATCCACCCTTCTTCGCACAACTCTATCCATAGCCCATGCCTCGCAGCCATATAACATTGTTGGAACCACTATTCGTTCAAACATACCCATTTTTGCTTTCTGAGATAATGTTCTCGACTTCCAAACATTCTTCAAGGCTCCCAGAATTTTCGCCCCCTCCCCCATCCTATGATACACTTCCGCTTCCATGGTTCCATCCGTTGCCAGATCCACTCCCAGATATCTAAAACACTTTACTTCCTCCAGTTTTCCTCCATTCAAACTTACCTCCCAACTGACTTGACCCTCAACCCTTCTTTCAGACACTTTACCAAACTCAGTCATCTAGCTTCTGCAGTTTCTCACATGAATCAGCCACCAGTGCTGTATCATCAGCGAACAACAACTGACTCACTTCCCAAGCTCTCTCATCCCCAACAGACTGCATACTTGTCCCTCTTTCCAGAACTCTTGCATTCACCTCCCTAACAACCCCATGCATAAACAAATTAAACAACCATGGAGACATCACACACCCCTGCCGCAAACCTACATTCACTGAGAACCAATCACTTTGCTCTCTTCCTACACGTACACATGCCTTACATCCTCGATAAAAACTTTTCACTGCTTCTAACAACTTGCCTACCACACCATATATTCTTATTACCTTCCACAGAGCATCTCTATCAACTCTATCATATGCTTTCTTTAGATCCATAAATGCTACATACAAATCCATTTGCTTTTCTAAGTATTTCTCACATAAATTCTTCAAAGCAAACACCTGATCCTCACAGCGTCTACCACTTCTGAAACCACACTGCTCTTCCCCAATCTGATGCTCTGTACATGCCTTCACCCACGCAGTCAATGCCCTCCTAAATAATTTACCACGAATACTCAACAAACTTATACCTCTGTAATTTGAGCACTCACTCTTATCCCTTTTGCCTTTGTACATTGGCACTATGTAAGCATTCCACCAATCCTCAGGCACCTCACCATTAGTCATACATACATTAAATAACCTTATCAACCAGTCAACAATACACTCACCCCCTTTTTTAGTAAATTCCACTGCAGTACCATCCAAACCCACTGCCTTGCTGGCTTTCATCTTCCGCAAAGCTTTTACTACCTCTTCTCTGTTTACCAAATCATTTTCCCTAACCCTCTCACTTTGCACACCACCTCGACCAAAACACCCTATATCTGCCACTCTATCATCAAACACATTCAATAAACCTTCAAAATACTCACTCCATCTCCTTCTCACCTCACCGCTACTTGTTATCACCTCCCCATTTGCGCCCTTCACTGAAGTTCCCATTTGCTCCCTTGTCTTACGCACTTTATTTACATCCTTCCAAAACATCTTTTTATTCTCCCTAAGATTTGATGATACTCTCTCACCCAAACTCTCATTTGCCCTCTTTTTCACCTCTTGCACCTTTCTCTTGACCTCCTGTCTCTTTCTTTTATACATCTCCCACTCATTTGCATTATTTCCCTGCAAAAATCGTCCAAATGCCTCTCTCTTCTCTTTCGCTAATAATCTTACTTCTTCATCCCACCACTCACTACCCTTTCTCATCAACCCACCTCACATGCTTCTCATGCCACAAGCATCTTATGCGCAAGCCATTGCTGCTTCCCTAAATACATCCCATTCCTCCCCCACTCCCCTTACCTCCTTCGTTCTCACCTTTTTCCATTCTGTACTCAGTGTCTCCTCGTACTTCCTCACACAAATCTCCTTCCCAACCTAACTAACTCTCACCACTCTTCACCCCAACAGTATATATATATATATATATATATATATATATATATATATATATATATATATATATATTAACTTTCTAAAATGGGAAACAGAAGAAGGAGTCACGCGGGGAGTGATCATCCTCCTCGAAGGCTCAGAGTGGGGTGCCTAAATGTGTGTGGATGTAACCAAGATGTGAAAAAAGGAGAGATAGGTAGTATGTTTGAGGAAAGGAACCTGGATGTTTTGGCTCTGAGTGAAACGAAGCTCAAGGGTAAAGGGGAAGAGTGGTTTGGAAATGTCTGGGGAGTGAAGTCAGGGGTTAGTGAGAGGACAAGAGCAAGGGAAGGAGTAGCAATACTCCTGAAACAGGAGTTGTGGGAGTATGTGATAGAATGTAAGAAAGTAAATTCTCGATTAATATGGGTAAAATTGAAAGTTGATGGAGAGAGGTGGGTGATTATTGGTGCATATGCACCTGGGCATGAGAAGAAAGATCATGAGAGGCAAGTGTTTTGGGAGCAGCTGAATGAGTGTGTTAGCGGTTTTGATGCACGAGACCGGGTTATAGTGATGGGTGATTTGAATGCAAAGGTGAGTAATGTGGCAGTTGAGGGAATAATTGGTATGCATGGGGTGTTCAGTGTTGTAAATGGAAATGGTGAAGAGCTTGTAGATTTATGTGCTGAAAAAGGACTGATGATTGGGAATACCTGGTTTAAAAAGCGAGATATACATAAGTATACTTATGTAAGCAGGAGAGATGGCCAGAGAGCGTTATTGGATTACGTGTTAATTGACAGGCGTGCGAAAGAGAGACTTTTGGATGTTAATGTGCTGAGAGGTGCAACTGGAGGGATGTCTGATCATTATCTTGTGGAGGCTAAGGTGAAGATTAGTATGGGTTTTCAGAAAAGAGGAGTGAATGTTGGGGTGAAGAAGGTGGTGAGAGTAAGTGAGCTTGGGAAGGAGACCTGTGTGGGGAAGTACCAGGAGAGACTGTGTACAGAATGGAAAAAGGTGAGAACAATGGAAGTAAGGGGAGTGGGGGAGGAATGGGATGTATTTAGGGAATCAGTGATGGATTGCGCAAAAGATGCTTGTGGCATGAGAAGAGTGGGAGGTGGGCTGTTTAGAAAGGGTAGTGAGTGGTGGGATGAAGAAGTAAGAGTATTAGTGAAAGAGAAGAGAGAGGCATTTGGACGATTTTTGCAGGGAAAAAATGCAATTGAGTGGGAGAAGTATAAAAGAAAGAGACAGGAGGTCAAGAGAAAGGTGCAAGAGGTGAAAAAAAGGGCAAATGAGAGTTGGGGTGAGAGACTATCAGTAAATTTTAGGGAGAATAAAAAGATGTTCTGGAAGGAGGTAAATAGGGTGCGTAAGACAAGGGAGCAAATGGGAACTTCAGTGAAGGGCGTAAATGGGGAGGTGATAACAAGTAGTGGTGATGTGAGAAGGAGATGGAATGAGTATTTTGAAGGTTTGTTGAATGTGTCTGATGACAGAGTGGCAGATATAGGGTGTTTTGGTCGAGGTGGTGTGCAAAGTGAGAGGGTTAGGGAAAATGATTTGGTAAACAGAGAAGAGGTAGTAAAAGCTTTGCGGAAGATGAAAGCCGGCAAGGCAGCGGGTTTGGATGGTATTGCAGTGGAATTTATTAAAAAAGGGGGTGACTGTATTGTTGACTGGTTGGTAAGGTTATTTAATGTATGTATGACTCATGGTGAGGTGCCTGAGGATTGGCGGAATGCGTGCATAGTGCCATTGTACAAAGGCAAAGGGGATAAGAGTGAGTGCTCAAATTACAGAGGTATAAGTTTGTTGAGTATTCCTGGTAAACTATATGGGAGGGTATTGATTGAGAGGGTGAAGGCATGTACAGAGCATCAGATTGGGGAAGAGCAGTGCGGTTTCAGAAGTGGTAGAGGATGTGTGGATCAGGTGTTTGCTTTGAAGAATGTATGTGAGAAATACTTAGAAAAGCAAATGGATTTGTATGTAGCATTTATGGATCTGGAGAAGGCATATGATAGAGTTGATAGAGATGCTCTGTGGAAGGTATTAAGAATATATGGTGTGGGAGGCAAGTTGTTAGAAGCAGTGAAAAGTTTTTATCGAGGATGTAAGGCATGTGTACGTGTAGGAAGAGAGGAAAGTGATTGGTTCTCAGTGAATGTAGGTTTGCGGCAGGGGTGTGTGATGTCTCCATGGTTGTTTAATTTGTTTATGGATGGGGTTGTTAGGGAGGTAAATGCAAGAGTTTTGGAAAGAGGGGCAAGTATGAAGTCTGTTGGGGATGAGAGAGCTTGGGAAGTGAGTCAGTTGTTGTTCGCTGATGATACAGCGCTGGTGGCTGATTCATGTGAGAAACTGCAGAAGCTGGTGACTGAGTTTGGTAAAGTGTGTGGAAGAAGAAAGTTAAGAGTAAATGTGAATAAGAGCAAGGTTATTAGGTACAGTAGGGTTGAGGGTCAAGTCAATTGGGAGGTGAGTTTGAATGGAGAAAAACTGGAGGAAGTGAAGTGTTTTAGATATCTGGGAGTGGATCTGTCAGCGGATGGAACCATGGAAGCGGAAGTGGATCATAGGGTGGGGGAGGGGGCGAAAATTTTGGGAGCCTTGAAAAATGTGTGGAAGTCGAGAACATTATCTCGGAAAGCAAAAATGGGTATGTTTGAAGGAATAGTGGTTCCAACAATGTTGTATGGTTGCGAGGCGTGGGCTATGGATAGAGTTGTGCGCAGGAGGATGGATGTGCTGGAAATGAGATGTTTGAGGACAATGTGTGGTGTGAGGTGGTTTGATCGAGTAAGTAACGTAAGGGTAAGAGAGATGTGTGGAAATAAAAAGAGCGTGGTTGAGAGAGCAGAAGAGGGTGTTTTGAAATGGTTTGGGCACATGGAGAGAATGAGTGAGGAAAGATTGACCAAGAGGATATATGTGTCGGAGGTGGAGGGAACGAGGAGAAGAGGGAGACCAAATTGGAGGTGGAAAGATGGAGTGAAAAAGATTTTGTGTGATCGGGGCCTGAACATGCAGGAGGGTGAAAGGAGGGCAAGGAATAGAGTGAATTGGAGCGATGTGGTATACAGGGGTTGACGTGCTGTCAGTGGATTGAATCAAGGCATGTGAAGCGTCTGGGGTAAACCATGGAAAGCTGTGTAGGTATGTATATTTGCGTGTGTGGACGTGTGTATGTACGTGTGTATGGGGGTTGGGCCATTTCTTTCGTCTGTTTCCTTGCGCTACCTCGCAAACGCGGGAGACAGCGACAAAGTATAAAAAAAAAAAAAAAAAAAAAAATATATATATATATATTTATTTATTTATATTATATTTTACTTTGTCGCTTCTACCACGTTTGCGAGGTAGCGCAAGGAAACAGATGAAAGAAATGGCCCAACCCACCCCTATACACATGTATATACATACACGTCCACACACGCAAATACACATACCTATACATCTCATTGTACACATATATATACACACAGACATACACATATATACACATGTACATAATTCATACTGTCTGCCTTTATTTATTCCGATCACCACCTCACCACACATGGAATAACATCCCCCCCCCCATGTGTGCGAGGTGGCGCTAGGAAAAGACAACAAGGACCCCATTCGTTCACATTCAGTCTCTAGCTGTCATGTAATAATGCCCGAAACCACAGCTCCCTTTCCAGATCCAGGCCCCACAGAACTTTTCATGGTTTACCCCAGACGCTTCACATGCCCTGATTGAATCCATTGACAGCACGTCGACCCCGGTATACCAGATCGATCCAATTCACTCTATTCTTTGCCTGCCTTTCACACTCCTTCATGTTCAGGCCCCGATCACTCAGAATCTTTTTCGCTCCATCTTTCCACCTCCAATTTGGTCTCCCACTTCTCCTCGTTACCTCCACCTCCGACACATATATTCTCTTGGTCAATCTTTCCTCACTCATTCTTTCCATGTGTCCAAACCATTTCAAAACACCCTCTTCTGCTCTCTCAACTACACTCTTTTTATTTCCACACATCTCTCTTACCCTTACATTACTTACTCAATCAAACCACCTCACACCACATATTGTCCTCAAACATCTAATTGCCAGCACATCCACCCTCCAGTGCTCAACTCTATCCATAGCCTACGCCTCGCAACCGTACAACATTGTTGGAACCACTATTCCTTCAAACATACCCATTTTTGCTTTCCAAGATAATGTTCTCGACGTCCAAACATTCTTCAAAGCTCCCAGGATTTTCGCCCCCTCCCCCACCTTGTGATTCACTTCCGCTTCCATGGTTCCATTCGCTGCCAGATCCACTCCCAAATATCTAAAACACTTTACTTCCTCCAGTTTTTCCCCATTCAAACTTACCTCCCAATTGACTTGACCCTCAACCCTACTGTACCTAATAACCTTGCTCTTATTCACATTTACTCTTAACTTTCTTCTTTCACACACTTTACCAAACTCAGTCACCAGCTTCTGCAGTTTCTCACATGAATCAGCCACCAGCGCTGTATCATCAGCGAACAACAACTGACTCACTTCCCAAGCTCTCTCATCCCCAACAGACTTCATACTTGCCCCTCTTTCCAAAACTCTTGCATTCACCTCCCTAACAACCCCATCCATAAACAAATTAAACAACCATGGAGACATCACACACCCCTGCCGCAAACCTACATTCACTGAGAACCAATCACTTTCCTCTCTTCCTACACGTACACATGCCTTACATCCTCGATAAAAACTTTTCACTGCTTCTAACAACTTGCCTCCCACACCATATATTCTTAATACCTTCCACAGAGCATCTCTATCAACTCTATCATATGCCTTCTCCAGATCCATAAATGCTACATACAAATCCATTTGCTTTTCTAAGTATTTCTCACATACATTCTTCAAAGCAAACACCTGATCCACACATCCTCTACCACTTCTGAAACCACACTGCTCTTCCCCAATCTGATGCTCTGTACATGCCTTCACCCTCTCAGTCAATACCCTCCCATATAATTTACCACGAATACTCAACAAACTTATACCTCTGTAATTTGAGCACTCACTCTTATCCCCTTTGCCTTTGTACAATGGCACTATGCAAGCATTCCACCAATACTCAGGCACCTCACCATGAATCATACATACATTAAATAATCTTGCCAACCAGTCAACAATACAATCACCCCATTTTTTAATAAATTCCACTGCAATACCATCCAAACCTACTGCCTTGCTGGCTTTCATCTTCCGCAAAGCTTTTACTACCTCTTCTCTGTTTACCAAATCATTTTCCCTAACCCTCTCACTTTGCACACCACCTCGACCAAAACACCCTATATCTGCCACACTATCATCAAACACATTCAACAAACCTTCAAAATACTCACTCCATCTACTTCTTAGATCACCACTACTTGTTATCACCTCCCCATTAGCCCCCCTTCACTGAAGTTCCCATTTGTTCCCTCGTCATACGAACTTTATTTACCTCCTTCCAAAACATCTTTTTATTCTCCCTAAGATTTAATGATACTCTCTCACCCCATCTCTCATTTGCCATCTTTTTCAGCTGTTGCACCTTTCTCTTGACCTCTTGCTTCTTTCTTTTATACCTCTCCCACTCATTTGCATTATTTCCCTGCAAAAATCATCCAAATGCCTCTCTCTTCTCTTTCACTAATAATCTTACTTCTTCATCCCACCACTCACTACCCTTTCTAATCTGCCCACCTCCCACGCTTCTCATGCCACAAGCATCTTTTGCGCAAGCCATCACTGCTTCCCTTAATACATCCAATTCCTTCCCCACTCCCCTTACGTCCTTTGTTCTCACCTTTTTCCATTCTGTATTCAGTCTCTCCTGGTACTTCCTCACACAAGTCTCCTTCCCAAGCTCTCTTACTCTCACCACCCTCTTCACCCCAACATTCTCTCTTCTTTCCTGAAAACCCATACAAAGCTTCACCTTCGCCTCCACAAGATAATGATCAGACATCCCTCCAGTTGCACCTCTCAGCACATTAACATCCAAAAGTTTCTCTTTCGCGCGCCTGTCAGTTAACACGTAATCCAATAATGCTCTCTGGCCATCTCTCCTACTTACATACATATACTTATGTATATCTCGCTTTTTAAACCAGGTATTCCCAATCACCAGTCCTTTTTCAGCACATAAATGTACAAGCTCTTCACCATTTCCATTTACAACACTGAACACCCCATGTATACCAATTATTCCCTCAATTGCCACATTACTCATCTTTGCATTCAAATCACCCATCACTATAACCCGGTCTTGTGCATCAAAACCACTAACACACTCATTCAGCTGCTCCCAAAACACTTGCCTCTCATGATCTTTCTTCTCATGCCCAGGTGCATATGCACCAATAATCACCCATCTCTCTCCATCAACTTTCAGTTTTACCCATATTAATCTAGAATTTACTTTCTTACATTGTATCACTTACTCCCACAAGTCCTGTTTCAGGAGTAGTGCTACTCCTTCCCTTGCTCCTGTCCTCTCACTAACCCCTGACTTTACTCCCAAGACATTCCTAAAGCAATCTTCCCCTCTACCCTTGAGCTTCGTTTCACTCAGAGCCAAAACATCTAGGTTCCTTTCCTCAAACATAGTATGTATCTCTCCTTTTTTCACATCTTGGTTACATCCACACACATTTAGACACCCCAATCTGAGCCTTCGAGGAGGATGAGCACTCCCTGCGTGACTCCTTCTTTTGTTTCCCATTTTAGAAAGTTAAAGTACAAGGAGGGGAGGATTTTTGGCCCCCCGCTCCTGTCCCCTTTAGTCGCCTTCAATGACACGTGAGGAATGCGTGGAAGTATTCTTTCTCCCCTATCCCCAGGGATAATATATATATGTATATACATATACACACACATCACATACATACACACATATATATATATATATATATATATATATATATATATATATATATATATATATATATACATCAATTTTATGTGTAACATGAAAATATTCTTGAAGTACTGAAAATTAGGAAATACTTTCATTTAAATTTAAAATGTGATGTAAATGCCTTACTTCACCAAATGTTAAGCATCAGAAAAAAAAAAACTAAGACAACCAGGACAGACTGATTCTCTTGAAATTACTGAACTTTATCTTGCTTCATCTTCAGCACATCTTCCCAGTAATATGCAAATGTACAAGAAACATTATACATAGTTAAAATCTCTCATTACACTTGCAATATTTAACATTCATCACAAAGTTCTGAATGATATTTATTGAAATAGTTTTGCAACAATAATTTGAATATAAGCTGCCTTCTCAGCCCATAAAACCTGACATGAAGAAATGTTCTCAATTATGGGAGAGTCCCAGAGTTACTAACTGCACTGTTTACACTGGAGGAAATTCTGAGTCATCATCAAACTTAAGGACACTCTTTGGAGGCGATTTACATGCGGTAGCCATCTCACTGATCTTGTCTGCTTCAGTGTCATTCATGATAGCAGGTAGATGAAGTTCAACTGTGTATTTGCTTTTGAAATGTTCACGTGGTATCCATTCACTGCAACTGGGATTTCTTGGGGTCCTTGGTTCGATAGCCTTGAGAGCATGTGGGCCACTTCCTGTAGTCTTGAAACACACAAGTGCTGGTGGTGGCTGCTCGAGACCACAGACTCATCAGGTAGCCTTGGCTGACGGGGTGAAAAAGTTCTCGTGAGAGGTTGAAAGAGCTCAATCGGTCCCAGTCGCTGTTGTTAGCGTCGGGGTTGTTCCTTTGTGCTTGTCTTGTCTTGACCAGTTTTCGATGGTCATATTTATTATTTTTTTCTTTTGCTTTGTCGCTGTCTCCCGTGTTTGCGAGGTAGTGCAAGGAAACAGATGAAAGAAATGGCTCAACCCACCCCCATACACATGTATATACATACACGTCCACACACGCAAATATACATACCCAGACATCTCAATGTACAGATATATATACACACACAGACACATACATATATACACATGCACACAATTCACACTTTCTGCCTTTATTCATTCCCATCACTACCTCACCACACATGGAATAACATCCCCATCCCCCCTCATGTGTGCAAGGTAGCACTAGGAAAAGACAACAAAGGCCTCATTCGTTCACACTCAGTCTCTAGCTGTCATGCAATAATGCCTGAAACCACAGCTCCCCTTCCAGGCCCCACAGAACTTTCCATGGTTTACCCCAGATGCTTCACATGCCCTGATTCAATCCATTGACAGCACGTCGACCCCGGTATACCACATCGATCCAATTCACTCTATTCCTTGCCCGCCTTTCACCCTCCTGAATGTTCAGGCCCCGATCACTCAAAATCTTTTTCACTCCATCTTTTCACCTCCAATTTGGTCTCCCACTTCTCATCGTTCCCTCCACCTCTGACACATATATCCTCTTGATCAATCTTTCCTCACTCATTCTCTCCATGTGACCAAACCATTTCAAAACACCCTCTTCTGCTCTCTCAACCACGCTCTTTTTATTTCCACACATCTCTCTTACCCTTACATTACTTACTCGATCAAACCACCTCACACCACATATTGTCCTCAAACATCTCATTTCCAGCACATCCACCCTCCTGCGCACAACTCTATCCATAGCCCACGCCTCGCAACCATACAACATTGTTGGAACCACTATTCCTTCAAACATACCCATTTTTGCTTTCGGAGATAATTTTCTCGACTTTCACACATTCTTCAAGGCGCCCAGGATTTTCGCCCCCTCCCCCACCCAATGATTCACTTCCGCTTCCATGGTTCCATCCACTGCCAGATCCACTCCCAGATAACTTAAACACTTTACTTCCTCCAGTTTTTCTCCATTCAAACTTACCTCCCAATTGACTTGACTCTCAACCCTACTGTACCTAATAACTTTGCTCTTATTCACATTTACACTTTGCCAAACTCTGTCACCAGCTTCTGGTCATATATATATTTGGTAAATGGCATCCTAGCTTCGTCTCTTCGATGTATATCAACTGACTGTTATATTTCTCTCTTGTGTCTCCCCTGATGATGTGATTATTACACGAAAGTGCACTTGGGAACTTTTCGTGTTTCATTTTCCCCGTGGACTCATAGGAATATCCTGATCACACGCAAAATTGTGATCCTTTCCAATATATATATATGTATATATATATATATATATATAAATTTGAATATATCCATGGGGATAGGGGAGAAAGAATACTTCCCATGTTTTCCCTGCGTGTCGTAGTAGGCGACTAAAAGAGAAGGGAGAGGGGGCTGGAAGTTCTCCCCTCTCATTTTTTTTTTCTTTTTTTCAAAAGAAAGAACAGAGAAGGGGGCCAGGTGAGGATATTCCCTCAAAGGCCCAGTCCTCTTTTCTTAACGCTACCTCGCTAATGCGGGAAATGGCGAATAGTATGAAAAAATATATATATATATATATATATATATATATATATATATATATATATATATATATATATATATATACCACATATACCATTCTCCATTTCCCGCGCTAGCAAGGTAGCGTTAAGAACAGAGGACTAGACCTTTGACGGAATATCTTGATCTGGCCCCCTTCTCTGTTCCTTCTTTTGGAAAATTAAAAAAAAAAAAAGGGGGAGGATTTCCAGCCCCCCGCTCCCTTCCCTTTTAGTCGCCTTCTACGACAGGCAGGGAATACGTGGAAATTATTCTTTCTCCCCTATTCCCAGGGATATATATATATATATATATATATATATATATATATATATATATATATATATATATAGATATATAGATATATATTATATTATTCATTATACTTTGTCGTTGTCTCCTGCGTTGGCAAGGTAGCACAAGGAAACAGACGAAAGAATGGCCCAACCCACCCACATACACATGTATATATATATATACACGTCCACACACAGCACATATACATACCTATACATCTCAACGTATGCATATATATACACACAGACATATGTTTATATACACATGTACATAATTCATACTGTCTGGCCTTATTCATTTTTGTTGCCACCTCGCCATACATGAAATGACAACCCCCCTCCCCCCGCATGTGTGTGAGGTAGCGCTAGGAAAAGACAACAAAAGGCCACATTCGTTCACACTTAGTATCTAGCTGTCATATATATATATATATATATATATATATATATATATATATATATATATATATATCACACACTCCATGGTTGTTTAATTTGTTTATGGATGGGGTTGTTAGGGAGGTAAATGCAAGAGTTTTGGAAAGAGGGGCAAGTATGAAGTCAGTTGGGGATTTTCGCTGATGATACAGCGCTGGTGGCTGATTCATGTGAGAAACTGCAGAAGCTGGTGACTGAGTTTGGTAAAGTGTGTGGAAGAAGAAAGTTAAGAGTAAATGTGAATAAGAGCAAGGTTATTAGGTACAGAAGGGTTGAGGGTCAAGTCAATTGGGAGGTGAGTTTGAATGGAGAAAAACTGGAGGAAGTAAAGTGTTTTAGATATCTGGGAGTGGATCTGGCAGCGGATGGAACCATGGAAGCGGAAGTGGATCATAGGGTGGGGGAGGGGGCGAAAATTCTGGGAGCCTTGAAGAATGTGTGGAAGTCGAGAACATTATCTCGGAAAGCAAAAATGGGTATGTTTGAAGGAATAGTGGTTCCAACAATGTTGTATGGTTGCGAGGCGTGGGCTATGGATAGAGTTGTGCGCAGGAGGATGGATGTGCTGGAAATGAGATGTTTGAGGACAATATGTGGTGTGAGGTGGTTTGATCGAGTGAGTAACGTAAGGGTAAGAGAGATGTGTGGAAATAAAAAGAGCGTGGTTGAGAGAGCAGAAGAGGGTGTTTTGAAGTGGTTTGGGCACATGGAGAGAATGAATGAGGAAAGATTGACCAAGAGGATATATGTGTCGGAGGTGGAGGGAACGAGGAGAAGAGGGAGACCAAATTGGAGGTGGAAAGATGGAGTGAAAAAGATTTTGTGTGATCGGGGCCTGAACATGCAGGAGGGTGAAAGGAGGGCAAGGAATAGAGTGAATTGGAGCGATGTGGTATACCGGGGTTGACGTGCTGTCAGTGGATTGAATCAAGGCATGTGAAGCGTCTGGGGTAAACCATGGAAAGCTGTGTAGGTATGTATATTTGCGTGTGTGGACGTATGTATATACATGTGTATGGGGGGGGTTGGGCCATTTCTTTCGTCTGTTTCCTTGCGCTACCTCGCAAACGCGGGAGACAGCAACGAGGTAAAAAAAAAAAAAAAAAAAAAAAAAAAAAGATATATATATATATATATATATATATATATATATATATATATATATATATATATATATATATATATATATAGGTATATATATATATATATATATATATATATATATATATATATATATATATATATATATATATATTTTTTTTTTTTTTTTTTTTTTTATACTTTGTCGCTGTCTCCCGCGTTTGCGAGGTAGCGCAAGGAAACAGACGAAAGAAATGGCCCAACCCCCCCCATACACATGTACATACATATATATATATATATATATATATATATATCCATCACATACATTCTTCAAAGCAAACACCTGATCCACACATCCTTTACCAATTCTGAAACCACACTGCTCTTCCCCAATCTGATGCTCTGTACATGCCTTCACCCTCTCAATCAATACCCTCCCATATAATTTACCAGGAATACTAAACAAACTTATACCTCTGTAATTTGAGCACTCACTCTTATCCCCTTTGCCTTTGTACAATGGCACTATGCATGCATTCCGCCAATCCTCAGGCACCTCACTATGAGTCATACATACATTAAATAACCTTACCAACCAGTCAATAATACAGTCACCCCCTTTTTTAATAAATTCCACTGCAATACCATCCAAACCTGCTGCCTTGCCGGCTTTCATCTTCCGCAAAGCTTTTACTACCTCTTCTCTGTTTACCAAATCATACTTAGAAAAGCAAATGGATTTGTATGTCGCATTTATGGATCTGGAGAAGGCATATGATAGAGTTGATAGAGATGCTCTGTGGAAGGTATTGAGAATATATGGTGTGGGAGGCAAGTAGTTAGAAGCATTGAAAAGTTTTTATCGAGGATGTAAGGCATGTGTACGTGTAGGAAGAGAGGAAAGTGATTGGTTCTCAGTGAATGTAGGTTTGCGGCAGGGGTGTGTGATGTCTCCATGGTTGTTTAATTTGTTTATGGATGGGGTTGTTAGGGAGGTGAATGCAAGAGTTTTGGAAAGAGGGGCAAGTATGAAGTCTGTTGGGGATGAGAGAGCTTGGGAAGTGAGTCAGTTGTTGTTCGCTGATGATACAGCGCTGGTGGCTGATTCATGTGAGAAACTGCAGAAGCTGGTGACTGAGGGTAGTAAAGTGTGTGAAAGAAGAAAGTTAAGAGTAAATGTGAATAAGAGCAAGGTTATTAGGTACAGTAGGGTTGAGGGTCAATTCAATTGGGAGGTGAGTTTGAATGGAGAAAAACTGGAGGAAGTGAAGTGTTTTAGATATCTGGGAGTGGATCTGGCAGCGGATGGAACCATGGAAGCGGAAGTGGATCATAGGGTGGGGGAGGGGGCGAAAATTCTGGGAGCCTTGAAGAATGTGTGGAAGTCGAGAACATTATCTCGGAAAGCAAAAATGGGTATGTTTGAAGGAATAGTGGTTCCAACAATGTTGTATAGTTGCGAGGCGTGGGCTATGGATAGAGTTGTGCGCAGGAGGATGGATGTGCTGGAAATGAGATGTTTGAGGACAATATGTGGCGTGAGGTGGTTTGATCGAGTGAGTAACATAAGGGTAAGAGAGATGTGTGGAAATAAAAAGAGCGTGGTTGAGAGAGCAGAAGAGGGTGTTTTGAAGTGGTTGGGCACATGGAGAGAATGAGTGAGGAAAGATTGACCAAGAGGATATATGTGTCGGAGGTGGAGGGAACGAGGAGAAGAGGGAGACCAAATTGGAGGTGGAAAGATGGAGTGAAAAAGATTTTGTGTGATCGGGGCCTGAACATGCAGGAGGGTGAAAGGAGGGCAAGGAATAGAGTGAATTGGAGCGATGTGGTATACCGGGGTTGATGTGCTGTCAGTGGATTGAATCAAGGCATGTGAAGCGTCTGGGGTAAACCATGGAAAGCTGTGTAGGTATGTATATTTGCGTGTGTGGACGTATGTATATACATGTGTATGGGGGGGGGTTGGGCCATTTCTTTCGTCTGTTTCCTTGCGCTACCTCGCAAACGCGGGAGACAGCGACAAAGTATAATAAATAAAAATAAATAAAATATATATATATATATATATATATATATATATATATATATATATATATATATATATATATATATATATATATATATCCATTTGCTTTTCTAAGTATTTCTCACATATATTCTTCAAAGCAAACACCTGATCCACACATCCTCTACCAATTCTGAAACCACACTGCTCTTCCCCAATCTGATGCTCTGTACATGCCTTCACCCTCTCAATCAATACCCTCCCATATAATTTACCAGGAATACTAAACAAACTTATACCTCTGTAATTTGAGCACTCACTCTTATCCCCTTTCCCTTTGTACAATGGCACTATGCACGCATTCCGCCAATCCTCAGGCACCTCACTATGAGTCATACATACATTAAATAACCTTACCAACCAGTCAATAATACAGTCACCCCCTTTTTTAATAAATTCCACTGCAATACCATCCAAACCTGCTGCCTTGCCGGCTTTCATCTTCCGCAAAGCTTTTACTACCTCTTCTCTGTTTACCAAATCATACTTAGAAAAGCAAATGGATTTGTATGTAGCATTTATGGATCTGGAGAAGGCATATGATAGAGTTGATAGAGATGCTCTGTGGAAGGTATTGAGAATATATGGTGTGGGAGGCAAGTAGTTAGAAGCAGTGAAAAGTTTTTATCGAGGATGTAAGGCATGTGTACGTGTAGGAAGAGAGGAAAGTGATTGGTTCTCAGTGATTGTAGGTTTGCGGCAGGGGTGTGTGATGTCTCCATGGTTGTTTAATTTGTTTATGGATGGGGTTGTTAGGGAGGTGAATGCAAGAGTTTTGGAAAGAGGGGCAAGTATGAAGTCTGTTGGGGATGAGAGAGCTTGGGAAGTGAGTCAGTTGTTGTTCGCTGATGATACAGCGCTGGTGGCTGATTCATGTGAGAAACTGCAGAAGCTGGTGACTGAGTGTAGTAAATTGTGTGAAAGAAGAAAGTTAAGAGTAAATGTGAATAAGAGCAAGGTTATTAGGTACAGTAGGGTTGAGGGTCAATTCAATTGGGAGGTGAGTTTGAATGGAGAAAAACTGGAGGAAGTGAAGTGTTTTAGATATCTGGGAGTGGATCTGGCAGCGGATGGAACCATGGAAGCGGAAGTGGATCATAGGGTGGGGGAGGGGGCGAAAATTCTGGGAGCCTTGAAGAATGTGTGGAAGTCGAGAACATTATCTCGGAAAGCAAAAATGGGTATGTTTGAAGGAATAGTGGTTCCAACAATGTTGTATGGTTGCGAGGCGTGGACTATGGATAGAGTTGTGCGCAGGAGGATGGATGTGCTGGAAATGAGATGTTTGAGGACAATGTGTGGTGTGAGGTGGTTTGATCGAGTAAGTAACGTAAGAGTAAGAGAGGTGTGGAAATAAAAAGAGCGTGGTTGAGAGAGCAGAAGAGGGTGTTTTGAAATGGTTTGGTCACATGGAGAGAATGAGTGAGGAAAGATTGACCAAGAGGATATATGTGTCGGAGGTGGAGGGAACGAGGAGAAGAGGGAGACCAAATTGGAGGTGGAAAGATGGAGTGAAAAAGATTTTGTGTGATCGGGGCCTGAACATGCAGGAGAGTGAAAGGAGGGCAAAGAATAGAGTGAATTGGAGCGATGTGGTATACCGGGGTTGACGTGCTGTCAGTGGATTGAATCAAGGCATGTGTATGGGGGTGGGTTGGGCCATTTCTTTCGTCTGTTTCCTTGCGCTACCTCGCAAACGTGGGAGACAGCGACAAAGCAAAAAAAATATATATATATATATATATATATATATATATATATATATATATATATATATATATATATATATATATATATTATTTATTTATTTTGCTTTGTCACTGTCTCCCGGGTTAGCGAGGTAGCTCAAGGAAACAGGCGAAAGAATGGCCCAACCCACCCACATATTCATGTATACACATACACGTCCACACACACAAATATCCATATCTATACATCTCGACGAATACATATATATACACACACAGACATATACATATATACACATGTACATAATTCATACTGTCTGCCTTTATTTATTCCCATCGCCACCTCGGCACACATGGAAAAACAACGCCCTCCCCCCTTTTGTATGCGAGGTAGCGCTAGGAAAAGACAACAAAGGCCCCATTTCGCTCACACTCAGTCTCTAGCTGTCATGTAATAATGCACCGAAACCACAGCTCCCTTTCCACATCCAGGCCCCACAGAACTTTCCATGGTTTACCCCGGACACTTCACATGCCCTGGTTCAATCCATTGACAGCACGTCGACCCCAGTATACCTCATTTTTCCAATTCACTCTATTCCTTGCATGCTTTTCGTCCTCCTGCATGTTTAGGCTCCGATCACTCAAAATCTTTTTCACTCCATCTTTCCACCTCCAATTTAGTCTCCCACTTCTCCTCGTTCCCTCCACCTCTGATACATATATCCTCTTTGTCAATCTTTCGTTACTCATTCTCTCCATGTGACCAAACCATCTTAAAACACCCTCTTATGCTCTCTCAACCACACTCTTTTATTACCACACATCTCTCTTACCCTATTATTACTTACTCGATCAAACCACCTCACACCACATATTGTCCTCAATATGTCCTCAATATCCACCCTCCCTCGCACAACTCTATCCATAGCCCACGCCTCACAACCATACAACATTGTTGGAACCACTATTCTTTCAAACATACCCATTTTTGCTTTCTGAGATAATGTTCTCGAGTTCCACACTTTCTTCAAGGCTCCCAGAATTTTGGCCCCCTCCCATACCCTATGATTCACTTCCGCTTCCATGGTTCCATCCACTGCCAGATCCACTCCCAGATATCTAAAACACCTCACTTCCTTCTGTTTTTCTCCATTCAAACCTACCTTCCAAATGACTTGACCCTCAACCCTACTGTGCCTAATAACCTTGCTCTTATTCACATTTACTCTCAACTTTCTTTTTTCACACACTTTACCAAACTCAGTCACCAGTTTCTGCAGTTTCTCACATGAATCAGCCACCAGTGCTGTATCATCAGCGAACAACAGCTGATTCACTTCCCAAGCTCTCTCATCCACAACAGACTGCATACTTGCCCCTCTTTCCAAAACTCTTGCATTCACCTCCCTAACAGCCCCATCCATAAACAAATTAAACAACCATGGAGACATCACACACCCCTGCCGCATACCTACATTCACTGAGAACCAATCACTTTCCTCTCTTTCTGCACATACACATGCCTTACATCCTTGAATAAAAACTTTTCAGTTCTTCTAATACGTTGCCTCCCACCCATATATTCTTAATACCTTCCACAGAGCATCTCTATCAACTCTATCATATGCCTTCTCCAGATCCATAAATGCTACATACAAATCCATTTGATTTTCTAAGTATTTCTCACATACATTCTTGAAAGCAAATACCTGATCCACACATCCTCTACCATTTCTGAAACCACACTGCTCTTCCCCAATCTGATGCTCTGTACATGCCTTCACCCTCTCGATCAATACCCTCCCATACAATTTCCCAGGAATACTCAACAAACTTGTACCTCTGTAATTTGAGCACTCACCTTTGTCCCCTTTGCCTTTGTACAATGGCACTATGCAAGCATTCCGCCAATCCTCAGGCACCTTACCATGAATCATACATACATTAAATAACCTTACCAACCAGTCAACTATACAGCCGCACCGTTTTTTGATAGATTCCACTGCAATACCATCCAAACCCACTGTCTTGCTGGCTTTCATTGTAACTTTCTAAAATGGGAAACAGAAGGAGTCACACGGGGAGCGCTCATCCTCCTCGAAGGCTCAGATTGGGGTGTCTAAATGTGTGTGGATTTAACCAAGATGAGAAAAAGGAGAGATACGTAGTATGTTTGAGGAAAGAAACCTGGATGTTTTGGCTCTGGGTGAAACGAAGCTCAAGGGTAAAGGGGAAGAGTGGTTTGGGAATGTCTTGGGAGTAAAGACACAGGTTAGTGAGAGGACAAGAGAAAGGGAAGGAGTAGCACTACTGAAACAGTAGTGGTGGGAGTATGTGATAGAGTGTAAGAAAGTAAACTCTAGATTGATATGGGTAAAACTGAAAGTGGATGGAGAGAGATGGGTGATTATTGGTGCATATGCACCTGGGCATGAGAAGAAAAATCATGAGAGACAAGTGTTTTGGGAGCAGCTGAGTGAGTGTGTCAGTCGTTTTGATGCACGAGACCGGGTTATAGTGATGGGTGCTTTCAATGCAAAGGGGAGTAATGTGGCAGTTGAGGGAATGAATGGTGTACTTGGGGTGTTCAGTGTTGTAAATGGAAATGAAGAGCTTGTAGATTTGTGCTGAAAAAGGACTGGTGATTGGGAATACTTGGTTTAGAAAGAGGGATATACATAAGTAAACGTATGTAAGTAGGAGAGATGGCCAGAGAGCGTTATTGGATTACGTGTTAATTGATAGGCGCGAAAGAGAGACTTTTGGATGTTAATGTGCTGAGAGGTGCAACTGGAGGGATCTCTGATCATTATCTTGTGGAGGCGAAGGTGAAAATTTGTAGAGGTTTTTAGAAAAGAAGAGAGAATGTTGGGGTGAAGAGAGTGGTAAGAGTAAGTGAGCTTGGGAAGGAGACTTGTGTGAGGAAGTACCAGGAGACACTGAGTACAGAATGGAAAAAGGTGAGAACAAAGGAGGTAAAGGGAGTGGGGGGAGAATGAGATGTATTTCGGGAAGCAGTGATGGCTTGCGCAAAAGATGCTTGTGGCATGAGAAGCGTGCGAGGTGTGTTGATTAGAAAGGGTAATGAGTTGTGGGATGAAGAAGTAAGATTATTAGTGAAAGAGAAGAGAGAGGCATTTGGATGATTTTTGCAGGGAAATAATGCAAATGAGTGGGAGAGGTATAAAAGAAAGAAGCAGGAGGTCAAGAGAAAGGTGCAAGAGTTGAAAAAGATGGCAAATGAGAGATGGGGTGAGAGAGTATCATTAAATTTTAGGGAGAATAAAAAGATGTTTTGGAAGGAGGTAGATAAAGTGCGTAAGACAAGGGAACAAATGGGAACTTCAGTGAAGGGGGCTAGTAGGGAGGTGATAACAAGTAGTGGTGAAGTGAGAAGGAGATGGAGTGAGTATTTTGAATGTTTGTTGAATGTGTTTGATGATGGAGTGGCAGATATAGGGTGTTTTGGTCGAGATGGTGTGCAAAGTGAGAGGGTTAGGGAAAATGATTTGGTAAACAGAGAAGAGGTAGTAAAAGCTTTGCATAAGATGAAAGCCGGCAAGGCAGCGGGTTTGGATGGTATTGCAGTGGAATCTATTAAAAAAGGGGGTGTCTGTATTGTTGACTGGTTGATAAGGTTATTTAATGTATGTATGACTCATAGTGAGGTGCCTGAGGATTGGCGGAATGCTTGCATAGTGCCATTGTACAAAGGCAAAGGGAATAAAAGTGAGTGCTCAAATTACAGAGGTATAAGTTTGTTGAGTATTCCTGGGAAATTATATGGGAGGGTATTGATTGAGAGGGTGAAGGCATGTACAGAGCATCAGATTGGGGAAGAGCAGTGTGGTTTCAGAAATGGTAGAGGATGTGTGGATCAGGTGTTTGCTTTGAAGAATGTATGTGAGAAATACTTAGAAAAGCAAATGGATTTGTATGTAGCATTTATGGATCTAGAGAGAGCATATGATAGAGTTGATAGAGATGCTTTGTGGAAAGTATTAAGAATATATGGTGTGGGAGGCAAGTTGTTAGAAGCAGTGAAAAGTTTTTATCGAGGATGTAAGGCATGTGTACCTGTAGGCAGAGAGGAAAGTGATTAGTTCTCAGTGAATGTAGGTTTGCGGCAGGGGTTTTTGATGTCTCCTTGGTTATCTAATTTGTTTATGGATGGGGTTGTTAGGGAGGTGAATGCAAGAGTTTTGAAAAGAGGGGCAAGTATACAGTCTGTTGTGGATGAGAGAGCTTGGGAAGTGAGTCAGTTGTTGTTCGCTGATGATACAGCGCTGGTGGCTGATTCATGTGAGAAACTGCAGAAGCTGGTGACTGAGTTTGGTAAAGTTTGTGAAAAAAGAAACCTGAGTGTAAATGTGAATAAGAGTAAGGTTATTAGGTACAGTAGGGTTGAGGGTCATGTTAATTGGGAGCTAAGTTTGAATGGAGAAAAACTGGAGGAAGTGAAGTGTTTTAGATATCTGGGAGTGGATTTGGCAGCGGATGGAACCATGGAAGCGGAAATGAATCATAGGTTGGAGTAGGGGGCGAAAATTCTGGGAGCCTTGAAGAATGTATGGAAGTCGAGAACATTATCTCGGAAAGCAAAAATGGGCATGTTTGAAGGAATAGTGGTTCCAACAATGTTATATGGTTGCAAGGCATGGGCTGTGGATAGAGTTGTTTGGAGGAGGGTGGATATGCTGGAAATGAGATGTGTGAGGACAATATGTGGTGTGAGATGGTTTGATCGAGTGAGTAATGATAGGGTAAGAGAGCTGTGTGGTAATAAAAAGAGAGTGGTTGAGAGAGCAGAGGAGGTGTTTTGAAATGGTTTGGTCACATGGAGAGAATGAGTGAGGAAAGATTGACCAAGAGGATATATGTGTCGGAGGTGGAGGGAACGAGAAGAGGGAGACCAAATTCGAGGTGGAAAGATGGAGTGAAAAAGATTTTGTATGATCGGGTCCTGAACATGCAGGAGGGTGAAAGGTATGCAAGGAATAGAGTGAATTGGAACGATGCGTTATACAGGGGTCGACGTGCTGTCAGTGGATTGAACCAGGGCATGTGAAGTGTCTGGGGTAAACTATGGAAAGTTCTGTAGGGCCTGGATGTGGGAAGGGAGCTGTGGTTTCGGTGCATTATTACATGACAGCTAGAGACTGAGTTTGAACGAATGTGGCCTTTGTTTTTCTTTCTTAGCGCTACATCGCACACATGAGGGGGGAGGGTGTTGTTATTTTATGTGTGGCGAGGTGGCGATGGGAATGAATAAAGGCAGACAGCATGAATTATGTTAATATGTATATATGTATATGTCTGAGAGTTGGGGTGAGAGAGTATCATTAAATTTTAGGGAGAATAAAAAGATGTTCTGGAAGGAGGTAAATAAAGTGCGTAAGACAAGGGAGCAAATGGGAACTTCAGTGAAGGGCACAAATGGGGAGGTGATAACAAGTAGTGGTGATGTGAGAAGGAGATGGAGTGAGTATTTTGAAGGTTTGTTGAATGTGTGTGATGATAGAGTGGCAGATATAGGGTGTTTTGGTCGAGGTGGTGTGCAAAGTGAGAGGGTTAGGGAAAATGATTTGGTAAACAGAGAAGAGGTAGTAAAAGCTTTGCGGAAGATGAAAGCCGGCAAGGCAGCAGGTTTGGATGGTATTGCAGTGGAATTTATTAAAAAAGGGGGTGACTGTATTGTTGACTGGTTGGTAAGGTTATTTAATGTATGTATGACTCATGGTGAGGTGCCTGAGGATTGGCGGAATGCGTGCATAGTGCCATTGTACAAAGGCAAAGGGGATAAGAGTGAGTGCTCAAATTACAGAGGTATAAGTTTGTTGAGTATTCCTGGTAAATTATATGGGAGGGTATTGATTGAGAGGGTGAAGGCATGTACAGAGCATCAGATTGGGGAAGAGCAGTGTGGTTTCAGAAATGGTAGAGGATGTGTGGATCAGGTGTTTGCTTTGAAGAATGTATGTGAGAAATATTTAGAAAAGCAAATGGATTTGTATGTAGCATTTATGGATCTAGAGAGAGCATATGATAGAGTTGATAGAGATGCTTTGTGGAAAGTATTGAGAATATATGGTGTGGGAGGTAAGTTGTTAGAAGCAGTGAAAAGTTTTTATCGAGGATGTAAGGCATGTGTACCTGTAGGCAGAGAGGAAAGTGATTAGTTCTCAGTGAATGTAGGTTTGCGGCAGGGGTTTGTGATGTCTCCTTGGTTATCTAATTTGTTTATGGATGGGGTTGTTAGGGAGGTGAATGCAAGAGTTTTGAAAAGAGGGGCAAGTATACAGTCTGTTGTGGATGAGAGAGCTTGGGAAGTGAGTCAGTTGTTGTTCGCTGATGATACAGCGCTGGTGGCTGATTCATGTGAGAAACTGCAGAAGCTGGTGACTGAGTTTGGTAAAGTTTGTGAAAAAAGAAACCTGAGTGTAAATGTGAATAAGAGTAAGGTTATTAGGTACAGTAGGGTTGAGGGTCAAGTTAATTGGGAGCTAAGTTTGAATGGAGAAAAACTGGAGGAAGTGAAGTGTTTTAGATATCTGGGAGTGGATTTGGCAGCGGATGGAACCATGGAAGCGGAAATGAATCATAGGTTGGAGTAGGGGGCGAAAATTCTGGGAGCCTTGAAGAATGTATGGAAGTCGAGAACATTATCTCGGAAAGCAAAAATGGGCATGTTTGAAGGAATAGTGGTTCCAACAATGTTATATGGTTGCAAGGCATGGGCTGTGGATAGAGTTGTTTGGAGGAGGGTGGATATGCTGGAAATGAGTTGTGTGAGGACAATATGTGGTGTGAGATGGTTTGATCGAGTGAGTAATGATAGGGTAAGAGAGCTGTGTGGTAATAAAAAGAGTGTGGTTGAGAGAGCAGAGGAGGTGTTTTGAAATGGTTTGGTCACATGGAGAGAATGAGTGAGGAAAGATTGACCAAGAGGATATATGTGTCGGAGGTGGAGGGAACGAGAAGAGGGAGACCAAATTGGAGGTGGAAAGATGGAGTGAAAAAGATTTTGAGTGATCGGGTCCTGAACATGCAGGAGGGTGAAAGGTATGCAAGGAATAGAGTGAATTGGAACGATGTGTTATACAGGGGTCGACGTGCTGTCAGTGGATTGAACCAGGGCATGTGAAGTGTCTGGGGTAAACTATGGAAAGTTCTGTAGGGCCTGGATGTGGGAAGGGAGCTGTGGTTTCGGTGCATTATTACATGACAGCTAGAGACTGAGTTTGAACGAATGTGGCCTTTGTTTTTCTTTCTTAGCGCTACCTCGCACACATGAGGGGGGAGGGGGTTGTTATTTTATGTGTGGCGAGGTGGCGATGGGAATGAATAAAGGCAGACAGCATGAATTATGTTAATATGTATATATGTATATGTCTGAGAGTTGGGGTGAGAGAGTATCATTAAATTTTAGGGAGAATAAAAAGATGTTCTGGAAGGAGGTAAATAAAGTGCATAAGACAAGGGAGCAAATGGGAACTTCAGTGAAGGGCACAAATGGGGAGGTGATAACAAGTAGTGGTGATGTGAGAAGGAGATGGAGTGAGTATTTTGAAGGTTTGTTGAATGTGTGTGATGATAGAGTGGCAGATATAGGGTGTTTTGGTCGAGGTGGTGTGCAAAGTGAGAGGGTTAGGGAAAATGATTTGGTAAACAGAGAAGAGGTAGTAAAAGCTTTGCGGAAGATGAAAGCCGGCAAGGCAGCAGGTTTGGATGGTATTGCAGTGGAATTTATTAAAAAAGGGGGTGACTGTATTGTTGACTGGTTGGTAAGGTTATTTAATGTATGTATGACTCATGGTGAGGTGCCTGAGGATTGGCGGAATGCGTGCATAGTGCCATTGTACAAAGGCAAAGGGGATAAGAGTGAGTGCTCAAATTACAGAGGTATAAGTTTGTTGAGTATTCCTGGTAAATTATATGGGAGGGTATTGATTGAGAGGGTGAAGGCATGTACAGAGCATCAGATTGGGGATGAGCAGTGTGGTTTCAGAAGTGGTAGAGGATGTGTGGATCAGGTGTTTGCTTTGAAGAATGTATGTGAGAAATACTTAGAAAAGAAAATGGATTTGTATGTAGCATTTATGGATCTGGAGAAGGCATATGATAGAGTTGATAGAGATGCTCTGTGGAAGGTATTAAGAATATATGGTGTGGGAGGCAAGTTGTTAGAAGCAGTGAAAAGTTTTTATCGAGGATGTAAGGCATGTGTACGTGTAGGAAGAGAGGAAAGTGATTGGTTCTCAGTGAATGTAGGTTTGCGGCAGGGGTGTGTGATGTCTCCATGGTTGTTTAATTTGTTTATGGATGGGGTTGTTAGGGAGGTGAATGCAAGAGTTTTGGAAAGAGGGGCAAGTATGAAGTCTGTTGGGGATGAGAGAGCTTGGGAAGTGAGTCAGTTGTTGTTCGCTGATGATACAGCGCTGGTGGCTGATTCATGTGAGAAACTGCAGAAGCTGGTGACTGAGTGTGGTAAAGTGTGTGAAAGAAGAAAGTTAAGAGTAAATGTGAATAAGAGCAAGGTTATTAGGTACAGTAGGGTTGAGGGTCAAGTCAATTGGGAGGTGAGTTTGAATGGAGAAAAACTGGAGGAAGTGAAGTGTTTTAGATATCTGGGAGTGGATTTGGCAGCGGATGGAACCATGGAAGCGGAAGTGGATCATAGGGTGGGGGAGGGGGCGAAAATTCTGGGAGCCTTGAAGAATGTGTGGAAGTCGAGAACATTATCTCGGAAAGCAAAGATGGGTATGTTTGAAGGAATAGTGGTTCCAACAATGTTGTATGGTTGCGAGGCGTGGGCTATGGATAGATTGGTGTGCAGGAGGATGGATGTGCTGGAAATGAGATGTTTGAGGACAATGTGTGGTGTGAGGTGGTTTGATCGAGTAAGTAACGTAAGGGTAAGAGAGATGTGTGGAAATAAAAAGAGCGTGGTTGAGAGAGCAGAAGAGTGTGTTTTGAAATGGTTTGGGCACATGGAGAGAATGAGTGAGGAAAGATTGACCAAGAGGATATCTGTGTCAGAGGTGGAGGGAACGAGGAGAAGAGGGAGACAAAATTGGAGGTGGAAAGATGGAGTGAAAAAGATTTTGTGTGATCGGGGCCTGAACATGTAGGAGGGTGAAAGGAGGGCAAGGAATAGAGTGAATTGGAGGGATGTGGTATACCGGGGTTGACGTGCTGTCAGTGGATTGAATCAGGGCATGTGAAGCGTCTGGGGTAAACCATGGAAAGCTGTGTAGGTATGTATATTTGCGTTTGTGGACGTATGTATATACATGTGTATGGGGGTGGGTTGGGCCATTTCTTTCGTCTGTTTCCTTGCGCTACCTCGCAAACGCGGGAGACAGCGACAAAGTATAATAAAAAATATATAAATAAAAATACATTGAGATGTATAGGTATGTATATTTGCGTGTTTGGACGTGTATGTATATACATGTGTATGTGGGAGGGTTGGGCCATTCTTTCGCCTGTTTCCTTGCGCTACCTCGCTAACACAGGAGACAGCGACAAAGTAAAATAACATAGAATATAGTATTATTGTTATGATTATTATTATTATACATAATCGCTGTTTCCTGTGTTAGCGAGGTAGCACCAAGAAACAGATGAAGAATGGCTCATCCACTCATACATACACATATGTACTTGAACGCTCACATATGCTTATATATATTCATATACATATCAACATATACTTAAACATAAGGTGCCCTACAGGAAACGGCATCGCTTTACCCTGCTTCAGTGAGGTAGCACCAGGAATAAAGACAAAAAGCCCCATTTGTTCACACTTAGTCTCTATCTATCATGTGTAATTCACTGAAACCACAGCTCCCTATGTGTATGTATATATGTATGTGTATTTGCATGTATGAGAATTTATGTGTATATGAGTGGTTGGGCCATTCTTCAGCTGTTTTGCTAGGGCTACCTCTTTGATGCGGGAAACAGCAATTAAGTATAATGAAATAAATATAAAATCTCTTTGTAATCCATTAGTTACACTTAGATTTAGAAGCTAACTCACAAGTTGTCTTTTACCCTCACTGGATATCTTACATAATGATCTTTACAAAATCTGTTTTCTGGAAATGGGGATGTTGTAGAGGTGCCAAAATTGTTTTTCTTACAGGCAGTTTTTTGTATCAACAGGAGTCATATTCACCCCTATGCAGATTACTGCTCCCACATCTGGGATGGTCCTTCCTTTACCTTTCTCATGGCTAATAAGGCCTTCTGGCTTGTTAATTCTACTGCTATCACATCTCTTCAACCATCTCTTTCTTTCTTCTGTAATGATGCTGCCCGGTTTCTCATACAGGTATTATTTTGGTCATTACTCATGTGACCTGTCTTTGCATTTCCTGGTTATGTAAGCCTGGACTCACAGCATACACCTGACTGCTGCCTTCTATATTTACTTTGTAGAACTGGCCTTACAATGATTTACTTATGATACTGTACCTCCTTTTCATAGACAGCAAAGCTGTGGAATTCTCTTCCATCTCTTGTCTGAGAAGCTCTGATTAATCTCATCCACTTTCTTGCATGCTCTTCAGTTTTCCTTCCATCCAAGATGGCCATGATTAGGGCATTTTCTGCCTGTGCTGAATCATTGTTTGCCCTTCCACTTGGGAGACAACACATGGTTAAGTGGTAATCATTTCAGACTTTTTTGAAAGATTTTGGAAAATCTGTTGTATTTGAATCTGTAGGTTTAGAGGTATTCCCTACTGTTTTTCATAACAGAATTGAAGCCAGTGACATCACTGATTCATATAACTGCTTTTGAGCCTTAGGTCATTGTTTGACATCATTTGAAGCCCTCTGTGGAGCAGATTGTGGATACTATTTTCTAAGGAATTCTGTAGCCTCTTTAGCTGACCTAAATGGGAGCTGTTGTAGGTACCAGATATTTTGCCATATGTTGTCTTTGTAGTCATTATGGCTCCTTGTAACCTTGAGATCAAGAAGAGTTGGTGAGCTTCATTGAGTGTGAAGGCATGAGAATCAAGTGAAATCTGAAGAACTTTTTGGGAAAGATTTGTACGTTACAGACCCAACATTTCTTGCTGAAAATAAGACTTAGTTTTAGGAATTACCCTGCTTTAGAACATTTCTGGAATTTTTTCTTTAAGGACGTAATTTTTTTTGGGACACACATGACAATTAGTGGATGCAAGCAAATGAGGGCATTCTTCATCTGGCTGTTCCACTATCTTGCTGTGCAGGTATGGCAAACATGTATGAAAAATATTGTTTAATCAATGTTCTCATTTTTTTAGCCTCATAGAAAATTTCTTAGAACATTTTGCTGCTTATTCAAATTCCTTTAAGACTTTGTGTGGGTTGGTTGTACCAAGAACTTTGTTCTCCTTTCACACTTTTCACTGTCTGTGTCTGCCTGAGCTCATAATGTAAGGAATGTGGCTTCTACTTTGGCCTTCATAAAGAACTTGTTGTTTTAGACTAGCAAAAGGTGTCCTTAGCATTTGACAAATCCTTTGTGTTTAGATTTGGTTAGCCTTTTCTGTTATTACTAATTGTGTATTACAGGGAGAATTTTAAACTGTACTCATATTATTCATTCTCCTCATCTTATACATCCTTTATGTCTTGATTTTACGTGTATCTCACTTTACTTTCCTGTCCAAAGCCTTTTCTTTCTGGGCTTCTTAGTACTCTGGAAACTAGTCATGTTCATTGATGGGGCCACAGGTCAATTAGCATGATGATATGTGTTTGTCTCTGTCAGGTGGGTTAAGGACACTTGAGCTGTAGTTCTGTCATTATTGCAGTTGCTCCATCCTGGACATGAGGGGATCCTGCAGTATGTTGAATTGATATTTGTATTGTTAGGGGGATGGATGGTGTCCAGAACTCAGAGGAGAAAGTGTAATGTGCATATCTGGGGAGTGTAGCTTAGATAGGTGGAGTGAAGTCTAGGTTGTGGGAGCCATTTGTGCAGTTCTTGATTCATTGTAGTGTGAATGTTCATCATTTTTGTGCTTTAGGGAGGGGGAATGTGTGAGTATAGGCTGAAGTTTTTTTTTCTTTTCTTTTTTTTTACTTCTGCTTTGGGTTGATGATTTGGTTGAAGTGATTTGGGAGGGCTGGGTCTAATGCTGTTGCAAAGAATTGGGTGCTAGGCATGTTAAGATAGGAATGCAAAGGAAATTTTTTGTGTTTGTTATGCAGGTGCAGAATGCTTGTGGATGCCATGCACATGGAGAACAGATGTTATTGGACTCTACCTAGTCTAGGCTACACTGCAAGTGAAATGTCTCCTTTGTTGAGGCTGTATCACTTGGAACAAAGTCATGTCAAACAGCATCTCATATCAAAGTAGTTCACATATCCCTGTTAATGGAAGCATTGCAGCCTTGGGCTGCCAGAACCTCTGAAAAGAGGTCCTGTATAACACCAGGACCCTTTCTTAGAAATTGGTCTTATGGTAATCATAATGAAAATAAAAAGTAAAGAGAAGGTCCAGAGTAGGGCAACAAAGATGTTACCAGTATTAAGAGAGCTGCCTTACAAAGAAAGGTTATAGATTTTAGATTTACCCATCATGGAAGAGAGAAGAGTATAGCATGATCTAATCGAGAACCTTTAAGTTTTTAAAAATGATCAATGACATTGACAGTGAACAGATCCTCAAGAGATGTAGGAATAGAGTAACTATAAGACATAGCATGAAAATTACTAAGAAACATATCAAAGAAAAGACATAAAGAAATACTTTTGTAATATATGATTAGTGGACGAATGGAACATAATGACAGGACGGTTATTGCAGATGACATTCATAGATTTAAGTTGTAAATGTGAATAAGAGCAAGGTTATTAGGTACAGTAGGGTTGAGGGTCAAGTCAATTGGGAGGTGAGTTTGAATGGAGAAAAACTGGAGGAAGTGAAGTGTTTTAGATATCTGGGAGTGGATCTGGCAGCGGATGGAACCATGGAAGCAGAAGTGGATCATAGGGTGGGGGAGGGGGCGAAAATTCTGGGAGCCTTGAAGAATGTGTGGAAGTCGAGAACATTATCTCGGAAAGCAAAGATGGGTATGTTTGAAGGAATAGTGGTTCCAACAATGTTGTATGGTTGCGAGGCATGGGCTATGGATAGAGTTGTGCGCAGGAGGATGGATGTGCTGGAAATGAGATGTTTGAGGACAGTGTGTGGTGTGAGGTGGTTTGATCGAGTAAGTAACGTAAGGGTAAGAGAGATGTGTGGAAATAAAAAGAGCGTGGTTGAGAGAGCAGAAGAGGGTGTTTTGAAATGGTTTGGGCACATGGAGAGAATGAGTGAGGAAAGATTGACCAAGAGGATATATGTGTCGGAGGTGGAGGGAACGAGGAGAAGAGGGAGACCAAATTGGAGGTGGAAAGATGGAGTGAAAAGATTTTGTGTGATCGGGGCCTGAACATGTAGGAGGGTGAAAGGAGGGCAAGGAATAGAGTGAATTGGAGCGATGTGGTATACCGGGGTTGACGTGCTGTCAGTGGATTGAATCAAGGCATGTGAAGCGTCTGGGGTAAACCATGGAAAGCTGTGTAGGTATGTATATCTGCCTGTGGGGACGTATGTATATACATGTGTATGGGGGTGGGTTGGGCCATTTCTTTCGTCTGTTTCCTTGCGCTACCTCGCAAACGCGGGAGACAGCGACAAAAAAAAAAAAAAAAAAAAGTTGTATAATAGCCAAAAATGTTAGAGATAGGGCCTCATGAATGTAAAACAGTACAAATAGTTTAATACATCCTGCTGCCTGTAGAGGATGATCCAGAACTTGGTCAGTTGTTAATAGTAGAATCTCTGTAATTTCCCATAGGGTTTTCGAAAGTCTTTCCTCCATCTTGTGGGTATGTTCTTATAAAGTTTTGGCCTTCAGTGAAAAATTCTGGGTTTTAAGAAAATGAAAAGCCTGATTTCTTCTATATAAAATGCCATCTGAGTATCCATCAGATTTCTTTTTCCTTTCTTCCCCTCTTTTCTTCATGAAGAAGCATTTCTTGATTCCGGTTAGTAACTTGCATGAGGCAAAGTCATCAGCAGTCAATAAATGAGTGTGTATGGGAAGTGGCTTGATAGCACATCACCTCCACCCTGTAACACCATAGGTCTGGACATGTTACTTTATGGTTGTTTAGTCCTTTGAATGAACATATTTTATGATGATTGAAAGGGTTGAATCCTCATGGATAAAAACTATTTTGGGAAGTAAGGCAGTGTTTTCATTCCCTTATACAAGCAAGTGCTTTTTTTAGATGCCAAATATTGAGAACTGCTTTTTCATCCTTCAAAGCCTACATTTATGGCCTTGTACTTACTTCTTGTCCAAAGAGTTCCTTCCAAATTTATGAGTGTCTTGCAGCACTCAGGAAGCTGGTCACATCTGCTGGTCGGGACCACAGGTCATAAATTTGTGATTTACTTATGTTTTGCTCTATGCAGAGAGTGCAGGGTAGCTCATTAGTAAGTGCACGGTATCTTTATTATGGTAGTTGCATCGCTGGCATGAAGGATTTTGGGATGTGTTGAAATGGAGTTTGTAGTGTTGTACTGATGAATGATGCACAAAGCATATGCAAGAGAGTGTTTGTCTGGGGAGTGTGGTCTCTGTTAGGTATATACTTGATAGGTTGTAGTTGATTGTTTAGTGCTTGTTGGGTAATTTTATTGTGTATGTGTTTTGTCAGTGTTATGTTTGCTGGGATGGGGAGACTGTGAGTATAGGTTACTGAAGTGTGAGGCAGGGGTTATTTTTTTATTTTCATTTTGAGGTTGATGGTTTGTTATAGAGAAGTCCGGATAGGAGGGGTCTAGTGCTGTTGCATAGAATTGAAAGCTGAGCAGGATGAGGATGATGAAGGATTCTTTTTCTTGTCCAAATCTGGTGCTTGTTAGTGTTCTTGGGGGACTTAGTTTGTGTGTTGCTTTTGTGTTCATGTTGCTGTGGTGGTGAGTGAGTGTTATGTGTGCTTTGTATGTGATGTCTAGAAAGGTTACTGTTTCACATGGTGCGAGTGACAGTCCAATCAGAATGACTAGAGGGTGTGAGCTAGACTCATGTCCGTCTGAGGCTAAAAGAGTGATTGAAGACTCATGTGGAGATATTGACATTCTTTGCCAGTTGTGTAATATAATCCTGCTTCTTTCATGTTGCTGCTGTGGCATTAGAGTGTTGTACTATGATTGTGAGGTTGTCTGCATAAGGAAGAACCTTCATAATGAGGTTTTTCTGAGGTAATTGGTAGTCATGTATGAAGAGATTGAGGAGAGTTGGAGATAGAACTGCTCTTATATGAACTCCATTGTAGAATTTAATTGTTTTAGAAGTGAAATAACTTTGAGAGACAATAGCATAGTGTTTTGCTTTGAAATTCGATGACCACTTTTTGTCACTGTTGTGGAGGGTGGTCATTTGTGTGAGACTATGTCAGGGGACTGTGTCTAATATTTTGCTGATGTCTGTTTCTTCTTGTACTTTGCAGCATAGGGGGTTTGGTTGGTTGAAATTTATTGGAATATATTGTGTGAGGTCAGTGAGTGATGTGATGCTATGGTGCATGGGTCTGAAGCCATTCTTTGTTAGTGAAAATGGAATGTTTGGTTTTTCTGTAGTGGATTAGTTTTTCACAGAGTTTGGATACTGAGGATAGAAATGATACAGGGAGGTAGGAGGAGGGGAGTTGGGTGGTATAGAAAGGTTTAGGGTTGCTTCTATATAGTTTTATACTTACTGGCTCATCTCTTCCTTAAACTTGCTTTATGGTAATTGATTATTTATAAGTTTCATTACATTCTGCTCATTTTCAGGATTTATATTTAGCTTGTTCCCTTATCCTCCACTCTCTTTACATGAACTCTTTCTTCATACCCTTTTTAATTGATTTTCTGCTTAGTTTCATGTTATAGATAGTTCTTTGCCCATTTTGTCAAACTATGCAATGGTGCCTTTATGTCAGGTCAGTTTAGAAACTCAAAAGGTGTGATCATATCTCCCTTTTTCTCATCACGTCCAGCAAAGGTAGTACCATGAGCAGTATTCTATACTTTTTGCTCAGCTCTCTTACTTTGGGCATAATCTTTGTTACCCTCAGTTGAACTTTCATGACCACTCTTCCAACACATTCAGCATTTTTTTTTACTTCTCAACCCTCCCACTATAAATACACAGTAGCAAATCTGTATTCCTAATGAAGTGGGTCTCAACCCTCCCACTATAAATACACAGTAGCAGTTCTGTATTCCTAATGAAGTGGGTCTCAACCCTCCCACTATAAATACACAGTAGCAGTTCTGTATTCCTAATGAAGTGGGTTGATCAAACAGATGATGCTTACTTTACTTTGATATGGCTCAGATACATTTTGCACATTTCTTTTTTCTACATCTTCTAATCCAATTTTTGAGTATACTATCCAACTGAGCATGTTCATTCCAAAACACTCTCGAGAAATCCCAAATGTAGCACTTTGTGAAGGCTCTTTGGTCCATGTTTCACAGCTTTGCTTATTGTAGCAGAGCTGATTGTGGCTGGAATGGAGTCCTTCATCATGTTCGGTTTTCTTTTTGGTGACTGAGATGGCATGGGTGATAAAGAGCTACTCGAATTTTATCCCCTCAATCATGATTTGATTGTTGTTGATCTTATGTTTGTTGCATTGATGACAGAGTGTATTAAGCTGGAAGTAAAGTTCTCTCTTTTAGAATTTTATTTTGTTTTCATTCTTATTTGAAATCACTACAAAGCTGCTTTTCACCTAATCAAGCTCACCTTTATCAAAAGAAAGTACATTAATTTGACTTCATCTGCTGATAGATTTTTCTTTGGTCTTCAGCCAGTTGTATATCCAGTAATGAGATAGTACATCATCTCTCCCTTTCCTGACCAGAAAGTTAATTAAGCTGCTCTTCATTGCACCTTATTTTCCTTTCACTTTTACACAGGATGGTTCTACTTCTAGTCTTCTTCCTCCTTCCTTCCTTTTCTTTTATTCCCCCTTATCCTCCCACACATCTACTCACTGTATATCTTCCTGATCCTCAGTATATCCTCTCCTGTATTTTCTTTGCACAAGATCTGCATTCTCTTCGCCTGTGGTCCTGGTGGCATACCTCATCCTGTTACAAAGGAGCATGTCTCCAATCTGAATCTGATTATTACTCTCCCAATTTGTCATCATAAAACCCCAGACTTTCCCCTCTTCTTGGAAGAATTCCTTGGTCTAACTCATCTTTAGGAAAATAGACCATTCTACTATTCCAACTCTTTTGACTATTGCCCTATTCCTTTAGATTTTAGAAAATCCTTAACTTTCTTGAAAACTTAGAATTCATACCCTTTTTTTGGATCACCAATATAGTTTTCTTGGTGTAAGCTCTCTTGGTAATATTCTTCCCCTCTGAGGTCCAACTCTGGTTCTCTTGTGCGAGGGATTTCGGTGAAATTTTTTTTCATGGTTCTCAACATCTCCAAATTCTTTGAAAACCTGTGGCCAAAGTTTCTGCTTGCTGAACTTCTTGCCGTTGACATTTATGCATCTCTGTGTCTCAATTGCATAGTATCTTTCTAGTTGTTCTGTAATGGCTCTTGCTCATGTGTTGATTTCTCCCTTGTATTAAGATAACAGTATTACCTCTCAGAGTTCTGTCACATTGCCTTTGTACTAGCACTCTCTTTCCCCCTAATCATCCTTATACCTCTTTTTCTTGTTGTGAATATGCTTCCTCTCTTGATGTAGATCTTTGCATCATTTCAGAATGGAGAAAAAGTATTGTGGTTAAATCCAACATAGCAAAAACACAAATTTCTTTGTATGCATAGGCTTCTCAAAACTTCACTCATCTGCAACTTACTGTTAGATTTTGGAATGCTGCTGTTTGTTTGAACAGTAACTTATTAAACATGTTGGGTATGATTATATCCTTTACTTTCCTTTTGGAAACCCAAATGATGATCACAAAATTTGTGTCTCAAAAGTTGAGGGTGAAATTATTTTTCTTGTGAGCTGGTCTTTCCATATCTACAGGGGTCTGATTCACCCCATTGTGGAGTTCTGCTTACATATTTAGGGTTGCTCTTTGTCCACTTTTCTCTCAGCTAGAGTAAAATCAGAAACCATCTCCCTTATCATCATCTTGTTATCAGCTCTTTAACCATCTGTTTGCCTGCTGTGATGTTGCTTTCATCTCTCTTTTCTGTAGATGTTATTTTGGCCAACACTCTCATGAGCTGTGTGCATGTGTCCCTGCTTCTAAGACTTGAACTTGCAGCATGCACCTGGCTGCTGCTGCTGCTGCTCATAGTTTCTGTATGGAAACCAGCCATGCAAGATTAGCATTTTCTTCCTTCTTTTGTCTTTCCCTTTTCTTGTAACCTTTCCACCTTCTCTGTATCTGGTTGAATGTGTCTGAAGAGTTAAGATTAACAGAATTTTTAGTTGGTCTTATTATTTTAGCTAAGTAATAGTTTGCATACATATTTACTGTTTATGTAAGGGAGAATTTATCATAGAACTAGCTTTAAGGTTCAAGAACCTTTCTTTTCCTGCAGGGTTTTCAATTTTGCTATTTTGAATTCTCTTTTCAATACTCATTATTTTATCCCTCATCTAAGATAGACACATTTGGAGGAAGTTCCCCCCCCCACCATTTTGGCTACTATAGTAAAAAAAAAAAAGGGGTTGGGGTCAGTTTTGGTTCTGACTCATAAGCGATTTACCTCTGCAGTTTATATATGATATTCTTGGTGACAAGCTGAGTAATGTGTCAACCCATTTGCAATTACCTGTGTGTACTTCAAGAGGAAGAAGTTGATATACTCTCAGGGCTCATCATGTAACTTTACCATCAAAAAACTTTCTGATGATTAGTAGCACAGTGCATTATGTGAAAAACTTACCATATCCTTCAGTTATCCAGAATTTTGAAAAGAGATTGATGATGCCCTTTAGCTTACTTAGTAGTAAGGGCAGAGTTAACATTAATGATAATGTTTTTACAAGAAATATTGAACTCATTGCAGCAAAAAGAGCCTGAATATACCAAAGTGCGAAGAAAAGGTAGAAGAGATCCTCACGTGGAGAGCACAGGTATGTTGAATGTTGCATTTATACCAGTATATTTGATGTGATATAGACCATTGCAGGTCAGGTAAGTAACAGATCACATGTAGATGTGATTCAGGATATGATTACAACAAAAATACTCTCTGTATCTGGTTGAATGTATCTGGAGAGTTATGATTTACAGAATTTTTAGTTGGTCTTATCATTTTAGCTGAGTTATAGTTTGCTTACATATTTGCTGTTTATGTAAGGGAGGATTTATGATAGAATTAGCTTTCAGGTTCAAGATCTTTCTTTTCCTGCAGGGTTTTCAGTCTTGCTATTCAGTCAGGCTTAAGCTAGTTAACAATATATACGTAATGAAAAGAGATGGCCTACCAGTTACCAGATGGCTAGTTGAGGTATAGGCTTTAGCAGCAGACCTCCTCCACTTCATGATCTTACCATATAACATGGGTCAGCTGTCTTTGTCAATCTTCTTTTTCAAAGAGGCAGCACTACATATTAAGAGAGGGAATGCTGGAAGGATTTGCTGTCATATTGAGGCTTAGGACAAGAGCAAGGGAAGGAGTAGCAGTACTCCTGAAACAGGAGTTGTGGGAGTATGTGATAGAATGTAAGAAAGTAAATTCTCGATTAATATAGGTAAAACTGAAAGTTGATGGAGAGAGATGGGTGATTATTGGTGCATATGCACCTGGGCATGAGAAGAAAGATCATGAGAGGCAAGTGTTTTGGGAGCAGCTGAATGAGTGTGTTAGTGGTTTTGATGCACAAGACCAGGTTATAGTGATGGGTGATTTGAATTCAAAGGTGAGTAATGTGGCGGTTGAGGGAATAATTGGTATACATGGGGTGTTCAGTGTTGTAAATGGAAATGGTGAAGAGCTTGTAGATTTATGTGCTGAAAAAGGACCTTGATTGGGAATACCTGGTTTAAAAAGCGAGATATACATAAGTATACGTATGTAAGTAGGAGAGATGGCCAGAGAGCGTTATTGGATTACGTGTTAATTGACAGGCGCGCGAAAGAGAGACTTTTGGATGTTAATGTGCTGAGTGGTGCAACTGGAGGGATGTCTGATCATTATCTTGTGGAGGCTAAGGTGAAGATTTATATGGGTTTTCAGAAAAGAAGAGTGAACGTTGGGGTGAAGAGGGTGGTGAGAGTAAGTGAGCTTGGGAAGGAGACTTGTGTGAGGAAGTACCAGGAGAGACTGAGTACAGAATGGGAAAAGGTGAGAACAATGGAAGTAAGGGAAGTGGGGGAGGAATGGGATGTATTTAGGGAATCAGTGATGGAGTGCGCAAAAGATGCTTGTGGCATGAGAAGCGTGGGAGTTGGGTTGATTAGAAAGGGTAGTGAGTGCTGGAATGAAGAAGTAAGATTATTAGTGAAAAAGAAGAGAGAGGCATTTGGATGATTTCTGCAGGGAAAAAATGCAATTGAGTGGGAGATGTATAAAAGAAAGAGACAGGAGGTCAAGAGAAAGGTGCAAGAGGTGAAAAAGAGGGCAAATGAGAGTTGGGTTGAGAGAGTATCATTAAATTTTAGGGAGAATGCAAAGATGTTTTGGAAGGAGGTAAATAAAGTGCATAAGACAAGGGAGCAAATGGGAACTTCAGTGAAGGGCGCTAATGGGGAGGTGATAACAAGTAGTGGTGATGTGAGAAGGAGATGGAGTATTTTGAAGGTTTGTTGAATGTGTTTGATGATAGAGTGGCAGATATAGGGTGTTTTGGTCGAGGTGGTGTGCAAAGTGAGAGGGTTAGGGAAAATGATTTGGTAAACAGAGAAGAGGTAGTAAAAGCTTTTCGGAAGATGAAAGCCGGCAAGGCAGCAGGTTTGGATGGTATTGCAGTGGAATCTATTAAAAAAGGGGGTGACTGTATTGTTGACTGGTTGGTAAGGTTATTTAATGTATGTATGACTCATGGTGAGGTGCCTGAGGATTGGCGGAATGCGTGCATAGTGCCAATGTACAAAGGCAAAGGGGATAAGAGTGAGTGCTCAAATTACAGAGGTATAAGTTTGTTGAGTATTCATGGTAAATTGTATGGGAGGGTATTAATTGAGAGGGTGAAGGCATGTACAGAGCATCAGATTGGGGAAGAGCAGTATGGTTTCAGAAGTGGTAGAGGATGTGTGGATCAGGTGTTTGCTTTGAAGAATGTATGTGAGAAATACTTAGAAAAGCAAATGGATTTGTATGTAGCATTTATGGATCTGGAGAAGGCATATGATATAGTTGATAGAGATGCTCTGTGGAAGTTATTAAGAATATATGGTGTGGGAGGCAAGTTGTTAGAAGCAGTGAAAAGTTTTTATCGAGGATGTAAGGCATGTGTATTTGTAGGAAGAGAGGAAAGTGATTGGTTCTCAGTGAATGTAGGTTTGTGGCAGGGGTGTGTGATGTCTCCATGGTTGTTTAATTTGTTTATGGATGGGGTTGTTAGGGAGGTGAATGCAAGAGTTTTGGAAGGAGGGGTAAGTATGAAGTCTGTTGTGGATGAGAGAGCTTGGGAAGTGAGTCAGTTGTTGTTCGCTGATGATACAGCGCTGGTGGCTGATTCATGTGAGAAACTGCAGAAGCTGGTGACTGAGTTTGGTAAAGTGTGTGAAAGAAGAAAGTTAAGAGTAAATGTGAATAAGAGCAAGGTTATTAGGTACAGTAGGGTTGAGGGTCAAGTCAATTGGGAGGTAAGTTTGAATGGAGAAAAACTGGAGGAAGTAAAGTGTTTTAGATATCTGGGAGTGGATCTGGCAGCGGATGGAACCATGGAAGCGGAAGTGAATCATAGTGTTGGGGAGGGGGCGAAAGTTGTGGGAGCCTTGAAGAATGTGTGGAAGTCGAGAACATTATCTCGGAAAGCAAAAATGGGTATGTTTGAAGGAATAGTGGTTCCAACAATGTTGTATGGTTGCGAGGCGTGGGCTATGGATAGAGTTGTGCGCAGGAGGGTGGATGTGCTGGAAATGAGATGTTTGAGGATAATGTGTGGTGTGAGGTGGTTTGATCGAGTAAGTAACGTAAGGGTAAGAGAGATGTGTGGAAATAAAAAGAGCTTGGTTGAGAGAGCAGAAGAGGGTGTTTTGAAATGGTTTGGGCACATGGAGAGAATTAATGAGGAAAGATTGACCAAGAGGATATATGTGTCGGAGGTGGAGGGAACGAGGAGAAGTGGGAGACCAAATTGGAGGTGGAAAGATGGAGTGAAAAAGATTTTGAGTGATTGGGGCCTGAACATGCAGGAGGGTGAAAGGAGGGCAAGGAATAGAGTGAATTGGATCGATGTGGTATACCGGGGTTGACGTGCTGCCAGTGGATTGAATCAGGGCATGTGAAGCATCTGGGATAAACCAATGAAAGTTGTGTGGGGTCTAGATGTGGAAGGGGAGCTGTGGTTTCGGGCATTATTGCATGACAGTTGGAGACTGAGTGTGAGCGAATGGGGCCTTTGTTTTTTTTTCCTAGCGCTACCTCGCACACATGAGGGGGGAGGGGGATGGTATTCCATGTGTGGCGAGGTGGCAATGGGAATGAATAAAGGCAGACAGTGTGAATTGTGTGCATGGGTATATATGTATGTGTCTGTGTGTGTATATATATGTGTACATTGAGATGTATAGGTATGTATATTTGCGTGTGTGGACGTGTATGTATATACATGTGTATGGGGGTGGGTTGGGCCATTTCTTTCGTCTGTTTCCTTGCGCTATCTCGCAAACACGGGAGACAGCGACAAAGCAAAATAAAGTATATATAAATTGAGGCTTAGAAATTATTTTCTGTTTGACTTTATTTGCAAGCCTCTGAATGATGGGCCTTACAAATGGTAGTGCATCTCTGTCATAGGGAGTCTGATGTCGTAGTCTCGAGGGGAAGCCTTACATTTTACATTGTAAAAATTATTCTGATTTCACTCATGGTTAAACTCAAAAGATTTAACTTCTTTTTAAAAAGTTCCTTTTTTTTGTTCAGGCTAAAACTTAAAACACAGCAGGTGAATAAGGAATGTAAAGGAAGTTTCCTATATATGAACCACATCTTTTACTTCGTTTACATTCAATGTAGTTGATCACCTTTAAAGAAATTGGACTGCCTTATTGGTTTAAGAAAGTAAAAAGCTGCCAAAGCCTTCTCAAAACAATAGTGTAAGAATTAGAATATGTGATGTCAGAGAGTGTGTCAGCTTTCTTTTACTGTAGTTAAATCATCCTGGATAGGGAATATTGATATTATGACAAGAGTAAAAGTGGCAGTATGATTAGGGAAAAAAATAAGTTTGATGATTGCCATGTGCTATGTTTAAAGATTTAATACAGGTTGTACTTCTCTAATCTGGCATTCTGTGGTCCAGCATATTTTGAATCTGTCGTCACCAGGTGGCGCTGTTAGCAGCACTAAGATGCCAAAATCTGTTTACACTGCAGCCAAGCTAATTAACAGTCATGTTAATTTCTTATATTCAGTTTTTTGCTGAAAAATGAAAGCCAGAAAATTTGAAACTTTAGGAAAACTTTGAAAGATGCTCGGAGTACTGAATTAGACAGTGCGCCAAGAAAGTGGTTTAAGCTCTGACCTAATGAAGGTATAAGCATTTCTGGGGAGATGCTTATTGAGCAGGCTAAAATTTTTCATAGGAAGCTAAAGCTAGACTATGACTGTGAATATATTTGCAAGGATGATTACACAGGTTTCGGTGCAGACATGGAATGTTATTGCATAGTGTGTGCTGTTAAAAGTGTAGTGGTGACACGGAAGCTTGTAAGTGTAAGGTTGTATTGAAATAATTGATAAAAACTCCAATACTCTATCAAACATCTTACAGCAACATGTACAGGGTAAAAGAGAGTGTACGAGCTGACTGCCCTGCTGGGACTGACACATTGCGGGCTGGCTGCCTTGACGATAACAATAAAACAACAGTAGTAATAAGTTGACCAAAGCCAACAACCCACCTGTGGTTGTTTGTTACATTAACTACTCATCACAAAGCTGTAACAAAATTTGTGGATGAATTTCAAAAGTTTGTGGCAGTGGAAAACTTAGCCCCAGAACAAGTGTATAATGCTAACGAATCCACTATATTAGTATCATTATTTTCATATTTTTTTATCATACTTTGTCGCTGTCTCCCGCGTTAGCAAGGTAAGGTAAGGAAACAGACGAAAGAATGGCCCAACCCACCCACATACACATGTATATACATACATGTCCACACTCGCACATATACATACCTATACATCTCAATGTATACATATATATACACACACAGACAAATATACACATGTACATAATTCATACTGTCTGCCCTTATTCATTCCCATCGCCACCCTGCCATACGTGAAATGACTACCCACTCCCCCTGCATGTGCGCGAGATAGCGCTAGGAGAAGACAACAAAGGGCACATTCATTCCCACTCAGTCTCTAGCTGTCATGTATAATGCACCAAAACCACACCTCCCTTTCCACATCCAGGCCCCACACAACTTTCCATGGTTTACCCCAGACGCTTTACATGCCCTGGTTCAATCCATTGACAGCACATTGACCCCGGTATACCACATCATTCCAATCCACTCTGTTCCTTGCATGCCTTTCTCCCTTCTGCATGTTGAGGCCCCGATCACTCAAAATCTTTTTCACTCCATCTTTCCACCTCCAATTCGGTCTCCCACTTCTCCTTGTTCCCTCCACCTCTGACATATATATCCTCTTGGTCAATCTTTCCTCACTCATTCTCTCTATGTGACCAAACCATTTCAAAACACCCTCTTCTGCTCTCTCAACCACACTCTTTTTATTTCCACACATCTCCATTACCCTTACATTACTTACTCGATCAAACCACCTCACACCACATATTGTCCTCAAACATCTCATTTCCAGCACATCCACCCTGTTGCGCACAACTCTATACATAGCCCATGCCTCACAACCATACAACATTGTTGGAACCACTATTCCTTCAAACATACCCATTTTTGCTTTCCGAGATAATGTTCTCGACTTCCAAACATTCTTCAAGGCTCCCAGAATTTTGGCCCCCTCCCCCACCCTATGATTCACTTCCACTTCCTTGGTTCCATCCGCTGCCAGATCCACTCCCAGATATCTTAAACACTTTACTTCCTCCAGTTTTTCTCCATTCAAACTTACCTTGCAATTGACTTGACCCTCAACCCTACTGTACCTAATAACCTTGCTCTTATTCACATTTACTCTTAACTTTCTTCTTCCACACACTTTACCAAACTCAGTCACCAGCTTCTGCAGTTTCTCATATGAATTATCCACCAGCGCTGTGTCATCAGCGAACAACAACTGACTCACTTCCCAAGCTCTCTCATCCACAGCAGACTGCTTAGTTGCCCCTCTTTCCAAAACTTTTCCATTCACCTCCCTAACAACACCATCCATAAACAAATTAAACAACCATGGAGACATCACACACCCCTGCCGCAAACCTACATTCACTGAGAACCAATCACTTTCCTCTCTTCCTACACGTACACATGCCTTACATCCTCAATAAAAACTTTTCACTGCTTCTAACAACTTTTCTCCCACACCATATATTCTTAATACCTTCCACAGAGCATCTCTATGAACTCTATCATATGCCTTCTCAAGATCCATAAATGCTACAAACAATTCCAGTTGCTTTTCTAAGTATTTCTCACATACATTCTTCAAAGCAAACACCTGATCCACACATCCTCTACCACTTCTGAAACCACACTGCTCTTCCCCAATCTGATGCTCTGTACATGCCTTCACCCTCTCAATCAATACCCTCCCATATAATTTACCAGGAATACTCAACAAACTTATACCTTTGTAATTTGAGCACTCACCTTTGTCCCCTTTGCCTTTGTACAATGGCACTATGCAAGCTTTCCGCCAATTCTCAGGCACCTCACCACGATTCATACATACATTAGATAACCTTACCAACCAGTAAATAATACAGTCACCCCTTTTTTTTTTATAAATTCCACTGCAATACCATCCAAATCCATTGCCTTGGCGGCTTTCATCTTCCGCAAAGCTTTTACTACCTCTTCTCTGTTTACCAAATCATTTTCCCTAACCCTCTCACTTTGCACACCACCTCAACCAAAACACCCTATATCTGCCACTCTATCATGAAACACATTCAACAAGCCTTCAAAATACTCACTCCACCTCCTTCTCACATCACCACTACTTGTTATCACCTCCCCATTAGCCCCCTTCACTGAAGTTCCCATATGTTCCCTTGTCTTACGCACTTTATTTACCTCCTTGCAAAACATCTTTTTATTCTCCCTGAAATTTAATGATACTCTCTCACCCCAACTCTCAGTTGCCCTCTTTTTCACCTCTTGCACCTTTCTCTTGACCCCCTGTCTCTTTCTTTGATACATCTCCCACTCATTTGCATTATTTCCCAGCAAAAATTGTCTAACTGCCTTTCTCTTCTCTTTCACTAATAATCTTACTTCTTCATCCCACCACTCACTACCCTTTCTAATCTGCCCACCTCCCACGCTTCTCATGCCACAAGCATCTCTTGCGCAAGCCATCACTGCTTCCCTAAATGCATCCCATTCCTCCCCCACTCCCCTCACCTCCTTTGCTCTCACCTTTTTCCATTTTGTACTCAGTCTCTTCTGGTACTTCCTCACACAAGTCTCCTTCCCAAGCTCACTTACTCTCACCTCTGTCTTCACCTCAACATTCTCTCCTATTTCCTGAAAACCCCTACAGATCTTCACCTTCGCCTCCACAAGATAATGATCAAAGATCCCTCCAGTTGCACCTCTCAGCACATTAACATCCAAAAGTTTCTCTTTCCCGCCCCTATCAATTAACACGTAATCCAAGAACGCTCTCTGGCCATCTCTCATACTTACATACATATACTTATGGATATTTCACTTGTTAAACCAGGTATTCCCAATCACCAGTCCTTTTTCAGCACATAAATCTACAAGCTCTTCACCATTTCCATTTACAACGCTGAACACCCCATGTATACCAATTATTCCCTCAACTCCCACATTACTCGCCTTTGCATTCAAATCACCCATCACTATAACCCGGTCTTGTGCATCAAAACCACTAACACACCCATTCAGCTGCTCCCAAATCACTTGCCTCTCATGATCTTTCCTCTCATGCCCAGGTGCATATTCACCAATAATCACCCATCTCTGTCCAATAACACTCAGTTTTACCCATATCAATATAGAATTTACTTTCTTACGCTATCACATACTCCCACAACTCCTGTTTCAAGAGTAGTGCTACTCCTTCCCTTTCTCTTGTCATCTCACTAACCCCTGACTTTACTCCCAAGACATTCCCAAACCACTCTTCCCCTTTACCCTTGAGCTTCGTTTCACTCAGAGCCAAAACATCCAGGTTCCTTTCCTCAAACATACTACCTATCTCTCCTTTTTTCTCATCTTGGTTACATCCACACACATTTAGACACCCCAGTCTGAGCCTTCGAAGGGGTGTGTGATGTCTCCATGGTTGTTTAATTTGTTTATGGATGGGGTTGTTAGGGAGGTAAATGCAAGAGTCCTGGAAAGAGGGGCAAGTATGAAGTCTGTTGGGGATGAGAGAGCTTGGGAAGTGAGTCAGTTGTTGTTCGCTGATGATACAGCGCTGGTGGCTGATTCATGTGAGAAACTGCAGAAGCTGGTGACTGAGTTTGGTAAAGTGTGTGGAAGAAGAAAGTTAAGAGTAAATGTGAATAAGAGCAAGGTTATTAGGTACAGTAGGGTTGAGGGTCAAGTCAATTGGGAGGTGAGTTTGAATGGAGAAAAACTGGAGGAAGTGAAGTGCTTTAGATATCTGGGAGTGGATCTGTCAGCGGATGGAACCATGGAAGCGGAAGTGGATCATAGGATGGGGGAGGGGGCGAAAATTTTGGGAGCCTTGAAAAATGTGTGGAAGTCGAGAACATTATCTCGGAAAGCAAAAATGGGTATGTTTGAAGGAATAGTGGTTCCAACAATGTTGTATGGTTGCGAGGCGTGGGCTATGGATAGAGTTGTGTGCAGGAGGATGGATGTGCTGGAAATGAGATGTTTGAGGACAATGTGTGGTGTGAGGTGGTTTGATCGAGTAAGTAACGTAAGGGTAAGAGAGATGTGTGGAAATAAAAAGAGCGTGGTTGAGAGAGCAGAAGAGGGTGTTTTGAAATGGTTTGGGCACATGGAGAGAATGAGTGAGGAAAGATTGACCAAGAGGATATATGTGTCGGAGGTGGAGGGAACGAGGAGAAGAGGGAGACCAAATTGGAGGTGGAAAGATGGAGTGAAAAAGATTTTGTGTGATCGGGGCCTGAACATGCAGGAGGGTGAAAGGAGGGCAAGGAATAGAGTGAATTGGAGCGATGTGGTATACAGGGTTTGACGTGCTGTCAGTGGATTGAATCAAGGCATGTGAAGCGTCTGGGGTAAAGCATGGAAAGCTGTGTAGGTATGTATATTTGCGTGTGTGGACGTGTGTATGTACATGTGTATGGGGGGGGGGGTTGGGTCATTTCTTTCGTCTGTTTCCTTGCGCTACCTTGCAAACGCGGGAGACAGCGACAAAGTATAAAAAAAAAAAAAAAAAAAAAAAAATATATATATATATATATATATATATATATATATATATATATATATATATATATATATATATATATATATATATATATATTATCCCTGGGGATAGGGGAGAAAGAATACTTCCCACGTATTCCCTGCGTGTCGTAGAAGGCGACTAAAAGGGGAGGGAGTGGGGGGCTGGAAATCCTCCCCTCTCATTTTTTTTAATTTTCCAAAAGAAGGAACAGAGAATGAGGCTAGGTGAGGATATTCACTCAGAGGCCCAGTCCTCTGTTCTTAACGCTACCTTGCTAACGCGGGAAATGGCGAATAGTATGAAAGAAAGAAATATATATATATATATATATATATATATATATATATATATATATATATATATATATATATATATATATATATATATATATTTTATATATCTATTTATACTGTTTGTAGTGCGTTATATATATATATATATATATATATATATATATATATATATATATATATATATATATATATATATATATATATATGTATATATATATATATATATATATATATATATATACATATATATATATATATATATATATATATATATATATATATATATATATATATATATATATATATATATGTATGTATATATATATATATATATATATATATATTTATATATATATATATATATATATATATATATATATATGTATATATATATATATATTTTCTAAATTGTTTCTTACATTTTTCATATGTATATATATGTATGTGTGTGTGTGTGTATATGTGCGTATGTAGGTGTATGTGTGTGTATGTGTATATGTATATATATGTATGTATCCCTGGGGATAGGGGTGAAAGAATACTTCCCACGTATTCCTCACGTGTCGTAGAAAGCGACTAGAGGGGACGGGAGAGGGGGGCCAGAAATCCTCCCCTCCTTGTATTAACTTTCTAAAATGGGAAACAGAAGAAGGAGTCACGCGGGGAGTGCTCATCCTCCTCGAAGGCTCAGAGTGGGGTGCCTAAATGTGTGTGGATGTAACCAAGATGTGAAAAAAGGAGAGATAGGTAGTATGTTTGAGGAAAGGAACCTGGATGTTTTGGCTCTGAGTGAAACGAAGCTCAAGGGTAAAGGGGAAGAGTGGTTTGGGAATGTCTGGGGAGTAAAGTCAGGGGTTAGTGAGAGGACAAGAGCAAGGGAAGGAGTAGCAATACTCCTGAAACAGGAGTTGTGGGAGTATGTGATAGAGTGTAAGAAAGTAAATTCTCGATTAATATGGGTAAAACTGAAAGTTGATGGAGAGAGGTGGGTGATTATTGGTGCATATGCACCTGGGCATGAGAAGAAAGATCAAGAGAGGCAAGTGTTTTGGGAGCAGCTGAATGAGTGTGTTAGTGGTTTTGATGCACGAGACCGGGTTATAGTGATGGGTGATTTGAATGCAAAGGTGAGTAATGTGGCAGTTGAGGGAATAATTGGTATACATGGGGTGTTCAGTGTTGTAAATGGAAATGGTGAAGAGCTTGTAGATTTATGTGCTGAAAAAGGACTGATGATTGGGAATACCTGGTTTAAAAAGCGAGATATACATAAGTATACTTATGTAAGTAGGAGAGATGGCCAGAGAGCGTTATTGGATTACGTGTTAATTGACAGGCGTGCGAAAGAGAGACTTTTGGATGTTAATGTGCTGAGAGGTGCAACTGGAGGGATGTCTGATCATTATCTTGTGGAGGCTAAGATGAAGATTTGTATGGGTTTTCAGAAAAGAAGAGTGAATGTTGGTGTGAAGAGGGTGGTGAGAGTAAGTGAGCTTGAGAAGGAGACTTTTGTGAGGAAGTACCAGGAGAGACTGAGTACAGAATGGAAAAAGGTGAGAACAATGGAAGCAAGGGGAGTGGGGGAGGAATGGGATGTATTTAGGGAATCAGTGATGGATTGCGCAAAAGATGCTTGTGGCATGAGAAGAGTGGGAGGTGGGTTGATTAGAAAGGGTAGTGAGTGGTGGGATGAAGAAGTAAGAGTATTAGTGAAAGAGAAGAGAGAGGCATTTGGACGATTTTTGCAGGGAAAAAATGCAATTGAGTGGGAGATGTGTAAAAGAAAGAGACAGGAGGTCGAGAAAGGTGCAAGAGGTGAAAAAAAGGGCAAATGAGAGTTGGGGTGAGAGAGTATCATTAAATTTTAGGGAGAATAAAAAGATGTTCTGGAAGGAGGTAAATAAAGTGCGTAAGACAAGGGAGCAAATGGGAACTTCAGTGAAGGGTGCAAATGGGGAGGTGATAACAAGTAGTGGTGATGTGAGAAGGAGATGGAGTGAGTATTTTGAAGGTTTGTTGAATGTGTTTGATGATAGAGTGGCAGATATAGGATGTTTTGGTCGAGGTGGTTTGCAAAGTGAGAGGGTTAGGGAAAATGATTTGGTAAACAGAGAAGAGGTAGTGAAAGCTTTGCGGAAGATGAAAGCCGGCAAGGCAGCAGGTTTGGATGGTATTGCAGTGGAATCTATTAAAAAAGGGGGTGACTGTATTGTTGACTGGTTGGTAAGGTTATTTAATGTATGTATGACTCATGGTGAGGTGCCTGAGGATTGGCGGAATGCGTGCATAGTGCCATTGTACAAAGGCAAAGGGGATAAGAGTGAGTGCTCAAATTACAGAGGTCTAAGTTTGTTGAGTATTCCTGGTAAATTATATGGGAGGGTATTGATTGAGAGGGTGAAGGCATGTATAGAGCATCAGGTTGGGGAAGAGCAGTGTGGTTTCAGAAGTGGTAGAGGATGTGTGGATCAGGTGTTTGCTTTGAAGAATGTATGTGAGAAATACTTAGAAAAGCAAATGGATTTGTATGTAGCATTTATGGATCTGGAGAAGGCATATGATAGAGTTGATAGAGATGCTCTGTGGAAGGTATTAAGAATATATGGTGTGGGAGGCAAGTTGTTAGAAGCAGTGAAAAGTTTTTATCGAGGATGTAAGGCATGTGTACGTGTAGGAAGAGAGGAAAGTGATTGGTTCTCAGTGAATGTAGGTTTGCGGCAGGGGTGTGTGATGTCTCCATGGTTGTTTAATTTGTTTATGGATGGGGTTGTTAGGGAGGTGAATGCAAGAGTTTTGGAAAGAGGGGCAAGTATGAAGTCTGTTGGGGATGAGAGAGCTTGGGAAGTGAGTCAGTTGTTGTTCGCTGATGATACAGCGCTGGTGGCTGATTCATGTGAGAAACTGCAGAAGCTGGTGACTGAGTTTGGTAAAGTGTGTGGAAGAAGAAAGGTAAGAGTAAATGTGAATAAGAGCAAGGTTATTAGGTACAGTAGGGTTGAGGGTCAAGTCAATTGGGAGGTGAGTTTGAATGGAGAAAAACTGGAGGAAGTGAAGTGTTTTAGATATCTGGGAGTGGATCTGGCAGCGGATGGAACCATGGAAGCGGAAGTGGATCATAGGGTGGGGGAGGGGGCGAAAATTCTGGGGGCCTTGAAGAATGTGTGGAAGTCGAGAACATTATCTCGGAAAGCAAAAATGGGTATGTTTGAAGGAATAGTGGTTCCAAGAATGTTGTATGGTTGCGAGGCGTGGGCTATGGATAGAGTTGTGCGCAGGAGGATGGATGTGCTGGAAATAAGATGTTTGAGGACAATGTGTGGTGTGAGGTGGTTTGATCGAGTGAGTAACGTAAGGGTAAGAGAGATGTGTGGAAATAAAAAGAGCGTGGTTGAGAGAGCAGAGGAGGGTCCTCTTGGTCAATCTTTCCTCACTCATCCTCTCCATGTGCCCAAACCACTTCAAAACACCCTCTTCTGCTCTCTCAACCACGCTCTTTTTATTTCCACACATCTCTCTTACCCTTACGTTACTCACTCGATCAAACCACCTCACACCACACATTGTCCTTAAGCATCTCATTTCCAGCACATCCATCCTCCTGCGCACAACTCTATCCATAGCCCATGCCTCGCAACCATACAACATTGTTGGAACCACTATTCCTTCAAACATACCCATTTTTGCTTTCCGAGATAATGTTCTCGACTTCCACACATTCTTCAAGGCCCCCAGAATTTTCGCCCCCTCCCCCACCCTATGATCCACTTCCGCTTCCATGGTTCCATCCGCTGCCAGATCCACTCCCAGATATCTAAAACACTTCACTTCCTCCAGTTTTTCTCCATTCAAACTCACCTCCCAATTGACTTGACCCTCAACCCTACTGTACCTAATAACCTTGCTCTTATTCACATTTACTCTTACCTTTCTTCTTCCACACACTTTACCAAACTCAGTCACCAGCTTCTGCAGTTTCTCACATGAATCAGCCACCAGCGCTGTATCATCAGCGAACAACAACTGACTCACTTCCCAAGCTCTCTCATCCCCAACAGACTTCATACTTGCCCCTCTTTCCAAAACTCTTGCATTTACCTCCCTAACAACCCCATCCATAAACAAATTAAACAACCATGGAGACATCACACACCCCTGCCGCAAACCTACATTCACTGAGAACCAATCACTTTCCTCTCTTCCTACACGTACACATACCTTACATCCTCGGTAAAAACTTTTCACTGCTTCTAACAACTTTCCTCCCACACCGTATATTCTTAATACCTTCCACAGAGCATCTCTATCAACTCTATCATATGCCTTCTCCAGATCCATAAATGCTACATACAAATCTATTTGCTTTTCTAAGTATTTCTCACATACATTCTTTAAAGCAAACACCTGATCCACACATCCTCTACCACTTCTGAAACCACACTGCTCTTCCCCAATCTGATGCTCTGTACATGCCTTCACCCTCTCAATCAATACCCTCCCATATAATTTACCAGGAATACTCAACAAACTTATACCTCTGTAATTTGAGCACTCACTCTTATCCCCTTTGCCTTTGTACAATGGCACTATGCACGCATTCCGCCAATCCTCAGGCACCTCACCATGAGTCATACATACATTAAATAACCTTACCAACCAGTCAACAATACAGTCACCCCCTTTTTTAATAAATTCCACTGCAATACCATGCAAACCTGCTGCTTTGCCGGCTTTCATCTTCCGCAAAGCTTTCACTACCTCTTCTCTGTTTACCAAATCATTTTCCCTAACCTTCTCACTTTGCACACCACCTCGACCAAAACACCCTATATCTGCCACTCTATCATCAAACACATTCAACAAACCTTCAAAATACTCACTCCATCTCCTTCTCACATCACCACTACTTGTTATCACCTCCCCATTTGCGCCCTTCACTGAAGTTCCCATTTGCTCCCTTGTCTTACGCACTTTTTTTACCTCCTTCCAGAACATGCATAACAATTATTCCCTCTGGAAGGAGGTAAATATATATATATATATATATATATATATATATATATATATATATATATATATATATCTGGGGATAGGGTACAAAGAATACTTCCCACGCATTCCTCACGTGTCATAGAAGGCGGCTGAAGGGGATGGGAGCCGGGGGGGCAGAAACCCTCCCTTCCTTGTATTTTAACTTTCTAAAAGGCGAAACAGATGAAGGAGTCATGCGGGGAGTGCTCATCCTCCTCGAAGGCTCAGATTGGGGTGTCTAAATGTGTGTGGATGTAACCAAGATGAGAAAAAAAGGAGAGATTGGTAATATGTTTGAGGAAAGGAACCTGGATGTTTTGGCTCTGAGTGAAACGAAGCTCAAGGGTAAAGGGGAAGAGTGGTTTGGGAATGTCTTGGGAGTAAAGTCAGGAGTTAGTGAGAGGACAAGAGCAAGGGAAGGAGTAGCACTACTCCTGAAACAGGAGTTGTGGGAGTATGTGATAGAGTGTAAGAAAGTAAATTCTAGATTGATATGGGTAAAACTGAAAGTTGGAGAGAGATGGGTGATTATTGATGCATATGCACCTTGGCATGAGAAGAAAGATCATGAGAGGCAAGTGTTTTGGGAGCAGCTGAATGAGTGTGTTAGTGGTTTTGATGCACAAGACTGGGTTATAGTGATGGATGATTTGAATGCAAAGGTGAGTAATGTGGCAGTTGAGGGAATAATTGTTATGCATGTGGTGTTCAGCGATGTAAATGGAAATGGCGAGGAGCTTGTAGATTTATGTGCAGAAAAAGGACTGGTGATTGGGAATACCTGGTTTAAAAAGCGAGATATACATAAGTATACGTATGTAATAAGGAAAGATGGCCAGAGAGCGTTATTGGATTATGTGTAAATTGATAGGCGCTGTGAAAGAGAGACTTTTGATGTTAAAGTGCTGAGAGGTGCAACTGGAGGGATCTCTGATCATTATCTTTTGGAGGCGAAGGTGAAGATTTGTAGGGGTTTCCAGAAAATAAGAGAGAATGTTGGGATGAAGAGAGTGGTAAGAGTAAGTGATCTTGGGAAGGAGACTTTTGTGAGGAAGTACCAGGAGACACTGAGTACAGCATGGAAAAATGTGAGAACAAAGGAGGTAAGGGGAGTGGGGGAGGAATGGGATGTATTTATGGAAGCAGTGATGGCTTGCGCAAAAGATGCTTGTGGCATGAGAAGCGTGGGAGGTGTGTTGATTAGAAAGGGTAATGGGTGGTGGGATGAAGAAGTAAGATTATTAGTGAAAGAGAAGAGAGAGGCATTTGGATGATTTTTGCAGGGAAATAATGCAAATGAGTGGGAGATGTATAAAAGAAAGAGGCAGGAGGTCAAGAGAAATGTGCAAGAGGTGAAAAAGAGGGCAAATGAGAGTTGGGGTGAGAGAGTAATCATTAACTTTTAGGGAGAATAAAAAGATGTTTTGGAAAGAGGTAAATAAAGTGCGTAAGACATGGGAACAAATGGGAACTTCAGTGTAGGGGGCTAATGGGGAGGTGATAACAAGTAGTGGTGATGTGAGAAGGAGATGCAGTGAATATTTTCAAGGTTTGTTAAATGTGTTTGATAATAAAGTGGCAGATGTAGGGTATTTTGATCAAGGTGGTTTGCAGAGGGTTAGGGAAAATGGTTTGGTAAACAGAGAAGAGGTAGGAAAGCTTTGCGGAAGATGAAAGCCAGCAAGGCAGCGGGTTTGGATGGTATTGCATTGGAATCTATTATAAAAGGGGATGAATGTATTGTTGACTGGTTGGTAAGGTTATTTTTATGTATGTATGATTCAGGGTGAGGTGCCTTAGGATATGCGGAATGCTTGCATAGTGCCATTGTACAAAGGCAAAGGTGACAAAGGTGAGTGCTCAAATTACAGAGGTATAAGTTTGTTGAGTATTCCTGGTAAATTATATGGGAGGGTATTGATTGAGAGGGTGAAGGCATGTACAGAGCATCAGATTGGGGAAGAGCAGTGTGGTTTCAGAAGTGGTAGAGGACATATGGATCAGGTGTTTGCTTTGAACAATGTATTTGAGAAATACTTAGAAAAGCAACTGGAATTGTATGTAGCATTTATGGATCTGGAGAAGGCATATGATAGAGTTGATAGAGATGCTCTGTGGAAGGTATTAAGAATATATTGTGTGAGAGGCAAGTTGTTAGAAGCAGTGAAAAGTTTTTTTTAAAAATTTAACGAATGTGAACGTGTAGGAAAAGAGGTAAGTGATTGGTTCTCTGTGAATGTAGGTTTGCGACAGGGGTGTGTGATGTCTCCATGGTTGTTTAATTTGTTTATGGATGGGGTTATTAGGGAGGTGAATGCAAGAGTTTTGGAAAGAGGGGCAATTATGCAGTCTGTTGTGGATGATAGAGCTTGGGAAGTGAGTCAGTTGTTGTTCGCTGATGATACAGCACTAGTGGCTGATTCATGTGAGAAACTGCAGAAACTGGCGACTGAGTTTGGTAAAGTGTGTGAAAGAAGAAATTTGAGAGTAAATGTGAATAAGAGCAAGGTTATTAGGTACAGTAGAGTTGAGGATCAAGTCAACTGGAAGGTAAGTTTGAATGCAGAAAAAATGTAGGAAGTGAAGTGTTTTAGATATCTGTGAGTAGATTTGACAGCGGATGGAACAATGGAAGCGGAAGTGGATCATAGGGTGGGGAAAGGGGTGAAAATTCTGGGAGCCTTGAAGAATTTTTGGAAGTCGAGAACATTATCTCCGAGAGCAAAAATGGGTACTTTTGAAGGAATAGTGGTTCCAACAAAGTTTTATAGTTGCGAGGCATGGGCTATGGATAGAGTTGTGCGCAGGAGGATGGATGTGCTTGAAATGAGAAGTTTGAGGACAATATGTCGTGTGAGGTGGTTTGATCGAGTAAGTAACAATAGGGTAAGAGAGATGTGTGGTAATAAAAAGAGTGTGGTTGAGATAGCAAAAGGGGGTGTTTTGAAATGGTCTGCTCACATGGAGATAATGAGTGAGGAAAGATTGACCAAGAGGATATATATGTCAGAGGTAGAGGGATCGAGGAGAAGGAGACCAATTTGGAGGTGTAAAGATGGAGTGACAAAGATTTTAAGTGATCTGGGCCTGAATGTGCAGGAGGGTGAAAGGCGTGTAAGGAATAGAGTGAATTGGAACGATGTGGTGTACCGGGGTCGACGTGCTGTCAATGGATTGAATCAGTGCATGTGAAGCGTCTGGGGTAAACCATGGAAAGTTCTGTGGGGCCTGAATGTGGAAAGGGAGCTGTGGTTTCGGTGCATTATTTCATGATAGCTAGAGACTGAGTGTGGACGAATGTGGCCTTTGTTTTCTTTTTGTAGCGCTACCCCGCACACATGAGGGGGGATAGGGTTGTTATTTCATGTGTAGCGAGGTAGCGATAGGAATGAATAAAGGCATACAGTATGAATTATGTCCATGTGTATATATGTATATGTCTGTGTGTGTATTTATATGTATAGGCTGAGATGTATAGGTATGTATATTTGCGTGTGTGGACGTGTATGTATATACATGTGTATATGGGTGGATTGGGCCATTCTTTCGTCTGTTTCCTTGCGCTACCTCACTAACACAGGAGACAGCGAAAAAGCAAAATAATTAAATAAATAAATATAGATTTTATATTTATTTATTTTGCTTTGTCGCTGTCTCCCGCGTTAGCGAGGTAGCGCAAGGAAACTGATGAAAGAATGGCCCAACCCACCCACATACACATGTACATACATACACGTACACACACACAAATATACATACCTATGCATCTCAATGTACACATATATATAGACACACAGACATATACATATATACACATGTACATAATTCATACTGTCTGCCTTTAATTATTCCCATCGCCAACTCGCCACACATGAAATAACTACCCCCTCCTTCCTCTTGTGTGCAAGGTAGCGCTAGGAAAAGACAACAAATTCCCCATTCGTTCACACTCATTCTCTAGCTGTCATGTAATAATGCACCGAAACCACAGCTCCCTTACCACATGCAGGCCCCACAGAACTTTCCATGGTTTACCCCAGATGCTTCACATGCCCTGCTTCAATCCATTGACAGCACGTTGAACCCGGTATACTACATCATTCCAATTCACTCTATTCCTTGCATGCCTTTCACCCTCCTGCATGTTCAGGCCCCGATCACTCAAAATCTTTTTCACTCCATCTTTCCATCTTCAATTTGGTGTCCCACTTCTCCTTGTTCCCTCCACCTCTGACACATATATCCTCTCGGTCAATCTGTCCTCACTCATTCTCTCCATGTGAACAAACCATTTCAAAACACCCTCTTCTGCTCTCTCAACCACACTCTTTTTATTTCCACACATCTCTCTTACCCTTACATTACTTACTTGATCAAACCACCTCACACCACATATTGTCCTCAAACATCTCATTTCCAGCACATCCTCCCTCTTGTGCACAACTCTATCCATAGGCCATGCCTTGCAGCCTTACAACATTGTTGGAAACACTATTCCTACAAACATACCCATTTTTCCTTTCCGAGATAATGTTCTCGACTTCCACACATTCTTCAAGGCTCCCAGAATTTTCGCCCCCTCTCCCACCCTACTATTCACTTCCGCTTCCATGCTTCCATCCGCTGCCAGATCCACTCCCAGATATCTAAAACACTTTACTTCCTCAAGTTTTTCTCCATTCAAACTTACCTCCCAATTGACTTGACAATCAACCCTACTGTACCTTATAACCTTGCTCTCATTCACATATACCCTTAACTTTCTTCTTTCACCCACTTTACCAAACTCAGTCACCAGCTTCTGCATTTTCTCACATGAATCAGCCACCAGTGCTGTATCATCAGCGAACAACAATTGATTCACTTCCCAAGCTCTCTCATCCAAAACAGACTGCAAACTTGCCCCTCTTTCCAAAGCTCTTGCATTCACCTCCCCAACAACTCCATCCATAAACAAATTAAAGACCCATGGAGACATCACACACCCCTGCCGCAAAACTACATTCACTGAGAACCAATCACTTTCCTCTCTTCCTACACGTACACATGCCTTACATCCTCGATAAAAACTTTTCACTGCTTCTAACAACTTGCCTCCCACACCATCTATTCTTAATTCCTTCCACAGAGCATCTCTATCAACTCTATCATATGCCTTCTCCAGATCCATAAATGCTACATACAAATCCATTTGCTTTCTAAGTATTTCTCACATACATTCTTCAAAGCAACCACCTGATCCACACATCGTCTACCACTTCTGAAACCATGCTGCTCTTCCCCAATCTGATTCTCTGTACGTGCCTTCACCCTCTCAATCAATACCCTCCCATATAATTTCCCAGGAATACTCAACAAACTGACACCTCTGTAATTTGAGCCCTCACTCTTATCCCCTTTTCCTTTGTACAATGGCACTATGCACGCATTCCACCAATCCTCTGGCACCTCACCCTGAATCATACATACATTAAATAACCTTACCAACCAGTCAACAATACAGTCACCCCCTTTTTTAATAAATTCTACTGCAATACCATCGAAACCCGCTGCCTTGTCGGCTTTCATCTTCCGCAAAGCTTTTACTACCTCTTCTCTGTTTACCAAATCATTTTCCCTAACCCACTCACTTTACACACTACCTCGACCAAAACACCCTATATCTGACACTCTATCATCAAACACATTCAACAAACCTTCAAAATACTCGCTCCATCTCCTTCTCACATCCCCACTACTTGTTATCACCTCCCCATTAGCCCCATTCCCTGAAGTTCCGTTTTGCTCCCTTGTCTTACACACTTTATTTACCTCCTTCCAAAAGATCCTTGTATTCTCCCTAAAATTTAATGATACTCTCTCACCCCAACTCTCATTTGCCCTCTTTTTCACCTTTTGCACCTTTCTCTTGACCTCCTGCCTCTTTCTTTTATACATCTCCCACTCTCTTTTACTAATAATCTTACTTCTTCATCCCACCACTCACTACCCTTTCTAATCAACCCACCTCCCACGCTTCTCATGCCACAAGCATCTTTTGCGCAAGCCATCACTGCTTCCCTAAATACATCCCCTTCCTCCCCCACTATCCTTACCTCCTTTGTTCTCACCTTTTTCCATGCTGTACTCAGTCTCTCCTGGTACTTCCTCACACAAGTCTCCTTCCCAAGCTCACTTACTCTCACCACTCTCTTTACACCAACATTCTCTCTTCTTTTCTGAAAACCCCTACAAATCTTCACCTTA
>NC_092235.1:9583902-9707396 GCF_036320965.1 Panulirus ornatus | reverse complement strand
TTCAGTCCACAATATTACTGTATACACTAAGACAATAACCACATTCAGACCACAATATTACTGTATACACTAGTACAATAGCCACATTCAGACCACAATATTACTGTGTACACTAAGACGATAGCCACAATCAGACCACATATTACTGTATACACTAAGACGATAGTCACATTCAGACCAAAATACTACTTTATATACTTAGATGATAGCCACATTCAAACCACAATATTACTGTATACACTAAGGTGATAGACACATTTAGAAGACAATATTACTGTATACACTAAGACGATAGCCACATTCAGACCACGATATCATTGTATACACTACGACTATAGCCACATTTAAACCACAGTATTACTGTATACACTAAGACGATGCCACATACAGACCACAATATTACTTGAAACACTAAAACGATAGCCACATTTAGACAACAATATTGTTATATACAGTAAGACGATAGGCACATAGAGACCACAATATTACTGTATAAACTAATAAGATAGCCACATTCAGACCACAATATTACTGTATACACTAAGACTAGAGCCACATTCAGATCACAATATTACTGTATCCACTGAGACAATAGCCACATTCAGACCACAATATTACTGTATACACTAAAACTAGAGCCACATTCAGACCAAAATATTACTGTATACACTAAGACGATAGCCACCTTCAGACCACAATATTTCTGTATACACTAGGACGATAGCTAAATTCAGACCACATGTTACTGTATACACTCAGACGATAGCTCATTCAGACCACAATATTACTGTATACACTTAAACTATTGCCACATTCATACCACAATATGATTGTATACACTAAGACTAGAGCCACATTCAGCCCACAATATTACTCTATAAACTAAGACGATAGCCACATTCAGACCACAATATTATTGCATACACTAAGACGAAAGCCACATTCAGACCAAAATACTACTTTATACACTAAGATGATAGCCACATTCAAACCACAATATTACTGTATACACTTAAACTATAGCCACATTCAAACCACAATATGACTGTATACACTGAGACCAGAGCCACATTTAGTCTACAATATTACTGTATACACTAAGACGATAGACACATTTAGAACACAATATTACTGTATACACTAAGACGATAGCCACATTCAGACCACGGTATCATTGTATACAGTAAGACTATAGCCACATTTAGACAACAATATTACTGTATACACTAAGACGATAGCCACATTTAGACCACCATATTACTGGAAACACAAAGACGATAGCCACATTCAGACCACAATATACACTAAGACTATAGCCACATTTAGACCACAATATTACTTTATATACTAAGACGATAGCTACATTTAGACCACAGTATTACTGGAAACACTAAGACGATTGCCACATTCAGACCACAATATTACTATATACACTAAGACTATAGCCACATTCAGACAACAATATTACTGTATACGCTAAGACGATAGCCACATACAGACCACAATATTGCTGGAAACACTAAAACGATATCCACATTTAGACAACAATATTACTATATACAGTAAAACGATAGCCACATAGAGACCACAATATTACTGTATAAACTAATAAGATAGCCACATTCAGACCACAATATTACTGCATACACTAAGACGATAGCCACATTCAGACCACAATATTATTTTATACACTAAGACGATAGCCACATTTAGACTGTAATATTACTGTATACACTAAGACGATAGCCACATTCAGACCACAATATTACTGTATACACTAAGACGATAGCAACATTCAGACCACAATATTACTGCATACACTAAGACGATAGCAACATTAACACCACAATATTACTTTATACACTAAGACGATAGCCACATTAACACCACAATATCATTGTATACACTAACACTATAGACACATTCAGACCACAATATTACTGTATACACAAAGACTGTAGCCACATTTAGACCACAATATTTTGTAAACACTAAAACGATAGCCACATTTAGACCTCAATATTACTGTATACACTAAGACTATAGCCACATTCAAACCAAAATATTACTGTATGCACTAAGACTATAGCCACATAAAGACCACAATATTACTGCATACACTTAGACGATAGCCACATTCAGACCACAGTCATACTGTATACACTAAGAAGATAGCCACATTCAGACCAAAATATTGCTGTATACACTAAGACGATAACCACATTCAGACCACAATATTACTGTATACACTAAGACGATAACCACATTCAGACCACAATATTACTCTATACACTAAGACGATAGCCACATTCAGACCACAATATTTCTGTATACACTAAAACTATGGCCACATTCAGAATCACCATATTTCTGTATACACTAAGAAGATAGGCACATACAGAACAAAATATTACTGTCTACACTAAGACGATAGCCACATTTAGACCACAATATTACTTTATACACTAAGACTAGAGGTACATTAAGACCACAATATTACTGTATACACTAGGACAACAGCCACATTCAAACCACAATATTACTGTATACACAAAGACAATAGCCACATTCAGACCACAATATTACTATATACACTTAAACTATATCCACAGTCAGACCACAATATTACTGTATACACTAAGACGATAGCCACATTCAGACCACAATATTATTGTATACCCTAAGACTAGAGCCACATTCAGACCACAATATTACTGTATACACTAAGATAATAGCCACATTCAGACCACAATATTACTGTATACCCTAAGACTAGAGCTTTATTCAGACCACAATATAACTGTATACACTAAGACAATAGCCACATTCAGACAGCAAAGTTACTCTATACAATAGGGTAATAGCCACATTCTGACCACAATATTACTGTGTACATTAAGACGATAGCCACATTCAGACCACATATTACTGTATACACTAAGACGATAGCCACATTTCAGACCACAATATTACTGTATACACTAAGACGATAGCCACATTCAGACCTCAATATTACTGTATACACTAAAACTAGAGCCACATTCAGACTACAATATTATGTATATACTAAGACAATAGCCACATTCAGACCACAATATTACTGTATACCCTAAGACTAGAGCTTTATTCAGACCACAATATAACTGTATACACTAAGACAATAGCCACATTCAGACCACAAAGTTACTCTATACAATAGGGTAATAGCCACATTCTGACCACAATATTACTGTGTACATTAAGACGATAGCCACATTCAGACCACATATTACTGTATACACTAAGACAATAGCCACATTTCAGACCACAATATTACTGTATACACTAAGACGATAGCCACATTCAGACCTCAATATTACTGTATACACTAAAACTAGAGCCACATTCAGACTACAATATTATGTATATACTAAGACAATAGCCACATTCAGACCACAATATTACTGTATACACTTAAACTATAGCCACATTCAGACCACAATATTACTGTATACACTAAGACGATAACCACATTCAGACCACAATATTACTGTATACACTAAGACGATAGCCACATTTAGACCACAATATTACTGTATTCCATTAAAACTATCACCACATTCAGAACCATAACATTACTGTATACACTAAGCCGATAGCCACATTCAGACCACAATATTACTGTGTACACTAAAATGATAGCCACACTCAGATCACAATTTTAATGTATCCACTATGACAATAGCCACATTCAGACCACAATATTTGTGTATACACTAAAAGTAGAGCCACATTCAGAACACAATATTACTGTATACACTAAGACGATAGCCACACTCAGACCACAATATTACTGTATACACTAAGACGATAGCCACAGTCAGACCACATATTACTGTATACATTAAGACGATAGCCACATTCAGACCACAATATTACTGTATACACTTAAACTATAGCCACATTCGGAACACAATAATACTGTATACACTAAGACGATAGCCACGTTCAGACCATAGTATTACTGTATTAAGATTAGAGGCACATTCAGACCACAATATTACTGTATACACTAAGACGATAGCCACATTGAGACCACAATATTACTGGAAACAGTAAAACGATAGCCACATTCAGACCTCAATATTATTGTATATACTACGATGGTAGCCACATTCACACTACAGTATTAATGTATACACTAAGACTATAGCCACATTCAGACCACAATATTACTTTATACACAAGGACGATAGCCACATATAGACCACAGTATTATTGGAAACTCTGAGACAATAGCCACATTCAGAACACAATGTTACTGTATACACTAAGACAATAGCCATATTGAGACCACAATATTACTGTATACACTAAGACATTAGCCACATAGAGACCACAATATTACTGTATACACTAAGACGATAGCCACATTCAGACCACAGTACTACTGTAAACACTAAGAAGATAACCACATTCAGACCAAAATTTTACTGTATACTCAAAGGCGATAGCCAAATTGAGACCACAATATTCCTGTATACACTATGACGATAGCCACATACAGACCACAATGTTACTTTATACACTAGAACGATAACCACGTTTAGAACAAAATATTACTGTATACACTAAGACGATAGCCACATTAAGACCACAACATTACTGTATACACTAAGAAGATAGCCACATTCAGACAAGAATATTACTGTATACACTAAGACGATAACCACAATCAGACCATAATATTACTATGTACACTAAGACGATAGCCACATTCAGACCACAATATTACTGTATACACCAAGAATAGAGCCACTTTGAGATCACAATCTTACTGTATACACTAAGACAATAGCCACATTCAGACCACAGTATTGTTGTATACACTAAGACTATAGCCACATTCAGACCACAATATTACTGTATATACTTAAACTATAGCCCCATTCAGACCACATTGTTACTGTATACACAGACACAATAGCCACATTGAGACCACAATATTACTATATACACTTCAACTATAGCCACATTCAGACCGCAATATTTCTGTATACACAAAGACAATACCCACATTCAATCCACAATATCACTGTATACACTTAAACTATAACCAAATTCAGACCACAATATTACTGTATACACTAAGACGATAGCCACATTCAGACCACAATATTACAGTATTCAGTAAGAATAGAGGCATATTCAGACCACAATATTACTGTATACTCTAAGACAATAGCCACATTCAGAGCACCATATTACTGTACACACTTAAACTATTGCCACATTCAGACCACAATATTACACTATACACTAAGACTAGAGCCACATTCAGACCACAATATTACTGTATACACTGAGACAATAGCCACATTCAAACCACAACATTACTGTATACACAAAGACAATAGCCACATTCAGACCACAATATTACTGTATACACTAAGACGATAGCCACATTCAGACCACAATATTACTGTATACACTAACACAATAGGCACATTCAGACCACAATAGTACTGTATACCCTGAGGTTAGAGCCACATTCAGACCACATTATTACTGTATACACTAAGACAATACCCACATTCAGACCGCAATATTACTGAATACACTAGGGAAATAGCCAAATTCAGACCACATAATGCTGTGTACATTATCACGATAGGCACATTCAGACCACATATTACTGTATACACTAAGACGATAGCCACATTCAGATCACAATATTACTGTATACACTAAGACGATAGCCACATTTAGACCACAATATTACTGTATACACTAAAACGATAGCCACATTCAGACCACAATATTACTGTATACACTAAGACGATAGCCACATTCAGACCACAATATTACTGTATACACTAAGACTATAGCCACATTCAGACCACAATATTACTCTATACACTAAGACTATAGCCACATTCAGACCACAATATTACTGTATACACTAAGACGATAGCCACATTCAGACCACAATATTACTGAATACACTAGGACAATAGCCACATTCAGACCACAATATTACTGTGTACACTAAGACGATAGCCACGTTCAGACCACATATTAGTGTATACACTAAGACGATAGCCACATTACGCCACAATATTACTGTATAAACTAAGGCCATAGCCACATTCAGATCACAATATTACTGCATACACTAAGACGATGGCCATATTAAGACCACAATATTACTTTATACACTAAAACGATAACCACATCCAGACCACAATATTACTGTATACACTAAGACGATAGCCACATTCAGACCACAGTATTACTGTATACACTTAGACGATAGCCACATTCAGACCACAATATTACTGTATACACTAAGACGATAGCCACTTTCAGACCACAATATCATTATATACACTAAGACTATAGCCACATTCAGACCACAATATTACTGTATACACTAAGACGAGAGCCACATTTAGACCACAATATTACTGGAAACACTAAGACGATAGCCACTTTCAGACCATAATATCATTGTCTACACTAAGACTATAGCCGCATTCAGACCACAATATTACTGTATACACTAAGACCATAGCCACATTGAGACCACAATATTTCTGGAAACACTAAAACGATAGCCACATTCAGACCACAAAATTATTGTATATACTACGACGGTAGCCACATTTACACCACAATATTGATGTATACACTAAGACTATAGCGACATTCAGACCATAAATTTACTGTATACACAAAGTCGATAGCCACATTTAGACCACAATATTACTGGAAACACTGAGACGATAGCCACATTCAGAACACAATATTACTGCACACACTAAGACGATAGCCACATTTAGACCACAATATTACTGTATACACTAAGAAGATAGCCACATTCTGACCAGAAAATTACTGTATACACTTCTACGATAGCCACAATGAGACCACAATATTACTGTGTACACTAAGACGATAGCCACATTCAGACCACAATATTACTGTATATACCAAGACTAGAGCAAAATTCAGACCACAGTATTACTGTATACACTAAGACAATAGCCACATTCAGACCACAATATTACTGTATACACTAAGACGATAGCCACTTTCAGACCACAATATCATTATATACACTAAGACTATAGCCACATTCAGACCACAATATTACTGTATACACTAAGACTATAGCCACATTCAGACCATAATATTACTGTATACACTAAGACTATAGCCACATAGAGACCACAATATTACTGTATACACTAAGACGATAGCAAGATTCAGAACACAGTACTACTATATACACTAAGAAGATGGCCAAATTCAGACCAAAGTATTACTGTATACTGTAAGGTGATAGCCACATTCAGACCACAATATTACTGTATACACTGAGACGATAGCCACATTCAGACCAAAATATTACTGTATACACTAAAACGATAACCACATTCAGAACAAAATATTACTGTATACACTAAGACGAAAGCTACATTCAGACCACAATATTACTGTATACTCTAAGAAGATCGCCACATTCAGAGCAGAATATTACTGTATACACTCAGACGATAGCCACAATCAGACCACAATATTACTGTGTACACTAAGACGATAGCCACATTTAGACCACAATATTACTGTATACACCAAGACTAGAGCCACATTCAGACCACAATATTACTGTATACACTAAGACAGTAGCCACATTCAGACCACAACATTACTGCATACACTAAGACTATAGCCACATTCGGACCACAATATTACTGTATATACTTAAACTATAGCCACATTCAGACCACATTATTACTGTATACACAAAGATAATAGCCACATTCAGACCACAATATTACTGCATACACTTAAAGAATAGCCACATTCAGACCACAACATTACTGTATAGACAAAGACAATAGCCACATTCAGAACACAATATTACTGTATACACTTAAACTATAGCCGCATTCGGACCACAATATTACTGTATACACAAAGACAATAGCTACATTCAGACCACAATATTACTGTATACACTTAAACTATAGCCATATTCAGACCACAATATTACTGTATACACTAAGACGATAGCCACATTGAGACCACAGTATTACTGTATACAGTAAGACTAGCGCCACATTCAGACGACAATATTACTGTATACACAAAGACAATAGCTACATTCAGACCACAATATTACTGTATACACTTAAACTATTGCCACATTCAGACCACAATATTACTGTATACACTAAGACGATAACCACATTCATTCCACAATATTACTGTATATACTAAGACGATAACCACATTCAGACTACAGTATTACTCTATTCCACTAAAACAATCACCACATTTAGAACCACAATATTACTGTATACACCAACATAATAGTCACATTCAGACCACAATATTACTGTATACACTAAGACAATAGCCACATTCAGACCACAATATTATTGTATACACTAAGACGATAGACACATTCAGACCACAATATTACTGTATACACTAAGACGATAGCCACATTCAGATCACAATATTACTGTATCCACTAAGACAATAGCCACATTCAGACCACAATATTACTGTATACACTAAAACTAGAGCCACTTTCAGACCACAAAATTACTGTATACACTAAGGCGATAGCCACCTTCAGACCACAATATTACTGTATACACTAAGACGATAGCCACATTCAGACCACATTTTACTGTATAAACTAAGACGATAGCTCATTCAGACCACAATATTACTGTATATACTTAAACTATAGCCACATTCAGACCACAATATTACTGTATACACTAAGACGATAGCCACATTCAGACCACAATATTACTGTATACACTAAGACTAGAGCCACATTCAGACCACAATATTACTGTATACACTAAGACAATAGCCACATTCAGACCACAATATTACCGTATACAATAGGACAATAGCCACATTGAGACCACAATATTACTGTGTACACTAAGACGATAGCCACATTCAGACCACATATGACTGTATACACTAAGACGATAGCCAAATTCAGACCACAATATTACTCTATAAACTAAGACGATAGCCACTTTCAGACCACAATATTACTGCATACACTAAGACGATAGCCACATTCAGACCACAATATTTCTTTATACAGTAAGATGATAGCCACATTCAGACCACAATATTACTGTATATACTAAGACGATAGCCACATTCAGACCACAGTATTACAGTATACACTAAGACTTGAGCCACATTTAGACCACAATATTACTGTATACACTAAGACTTGAGCCACATTCAGACCACAATATCATTGTATACACTAAGACTGTAGCTACATTTAGACCATAATATTACTGTATACACTAAGACGATAGCCACATTTAGACCACAATATTACTGGAAACACTAAGACGATTGCCATATTCAGACCAAAACATTACTGTATACACTAAGACTATAGGCAGATTCAGACCAAAATAATAATGTATACACTAAGACTATAGCCAGAGGGACCACAATATTACTGGAAACACTAAAACGATAGCAACATTCAGACCACAATATTACTATATAAACTAAGGCGATAGCCACATAGAGACCACAATATTACTGTATAAACTAATACGATAGCCACATTCATACCACAATATTACTGCATACACTAAGACGATAGCCACATTCAGACCATAATATTACTTTATACACTTGACGATAGCCACATTCAGACTACAATATTACTGTATACACTAAGACGATAGCCACATTCAGACCACAGTATTACTGTGTACACTTAGACGATAGCAACATTCAGGCCACAATATTACTGTATACACTAAAACGATAGCCACATTCAGGTGGGAATATCATTGTATACTCTAAGACTATAACCACATTCAGACCACAATATTACTGTATACACTAAGACGATAGCCATATTTAGGCCACAACATTACTGGAAACACTAAAACGATAGCCACATTCAGACCACAATATTACTGTATACACTAAGACTATAGCCATATTCAGACCATAATTTTACTCTATACAGTAAGACGATAGCCCTATAGAAACCACAATTTTACTGGAAACACTAAAACGATAGCCTCATTCAGACCACAGTATTACTGTATACACTAAGACGATAGCCACATTTAGACCACAATATTACTGTATACACTAAGACTATAGCCACATAGAGACCATAATATTACTGTATTCACTAAGACTACAGGCAAAATCAGACCACAGTACTACTGTATACACTAAGACGATAGCCACATTCAGACCAAAATATTACGGTATACAGTAAGACGATAGCCACATTCAGACCACAATATTACTGTATACACTAAGACGATAGCCACTTTCAGACCACAATGTCATTGTATACACTAAGATTATAGCCACATTCAGACCACAATATTACTGTACACACTAAGACGATAGGCACATTTAGACCACAATATTACTGGAAAGACTAAAACGATAGCCACATTCAGACCACAATATTACTGTATATACTAAGATTATAGCCACATTCAGACCGCAATATTATTGTATACACTAAGACTATAGCCACATTCAGACCATAATATTTCTCTATACACAAAGACAATAGCTACACTTAGACCACAATATTACTGGAAACACTAAGACGATGGCCACATTCAGACCACAATATTACTGTATACACTAAGAGTATAGCCACATTCAGACCACAGTACTACTGTATACACGAAGACTATAGCCACATAGAGACCATAATATTACTGTATACACTAAGACGATAGCCACATTCAGACCACATTACTACTGTATACACTAATAAGATAGGCACATTCAGATCTAAATATTTCTGTATACACTATGACGATAGCCACATTCAGACCACAATATTACTGTATACAGTAACACGATAGCCACATTCAGGCCACTATATTACTGTATACACTAAGACTATAACCACATTCAGACCACCATATTACTGTATACACTAAGACGATAGCCACATTCAGACCACAATATTACTGCATACTCTAAGACGATGGCCACATTCAGAGCAGAATATTACTGTATACACTAAAACTATCGCCACATTCAGTACCACAATATTAGTGTATACACTAAGACGATAGCCACATTCAGACCACAATATTACTGTATACACTAAGACGATAGCCACATTTAGACCATAATATTACTGTATACACTAAGACGATAGCTACATTCAGACCACAATATTACAGCATACACTAAGACGATAGCCACATTCAGATCGGAATATTACTGTATACACTAAGACAATAGCCACATTCAGACCACAATATTAATGTATACACTAGAACTAGAGCCAGATTCAAACCACATTATTACTGTATACACTAAGACGATAGCCACATTCAGACCACATATTAATGTATACACTAAGACGATAGCCACATTCAGACCACAATATTACTGTATACACTAAAACTAGAGCCACTTCCAGGCCACAATATTACTGTATACACTAAGACGATAGCCACATTCAGACCAGATATTACTGTATACACTAAGACGATAGTCACAATCTGACCACAATATTGCTGTATACACTAAGACGATAACCACATTCAGACCACATTATTATTGCATACACTAAGACGATAGCCACATTCAGACCACAATATTACTGTATACACTAAAACTATCGCCACATTCAGAACCACAATAGTACTGGATACACTAAGACGATAGCCACATTCAGACCACTATATTACTGTATACACTAAGACGATAGCCACATTCAGACCACAATATTACTTTATACACTAAGACGATATCCACATTCAGACCACAATGTTACTGTATACACTAAGACGATATCCACATTCAGACCACAATATTACTGTATACACTAAGACTAGAGCCACATTAAGTTGGTAATAGACCTTGGCTGTTTTAATAACCAGAAAAATGCTGACCTGCGAGGTTGTTGGTAGTTGTGTGGTGATTGTTGAGCTTGTGGATGGTGTCATGGTGGCAGTGTTGAATGGCAATTCACTCTGGGATAAAGGCTCTGGAAGAAGTGTAAGAAATAAATCAATAATTCCAACTCCTCTCCTGTGAAACTCTGATTACCGAATGATGTTACAAGTGTTGTATTGTCCTCTGATGTTGGTGTCAGTACATTTCTTATTGTACATACGCTGTATGGGTCGGGTACTAAACAAGCATGGGCATGGTACTTAGCAAGCATGGCCCAGATACTTAGCAAACATGGGTCAGGTAGTCAGCAAGCATGGGTAAGGTACTCAGCAAGCATGGGCCAGATGCTCACAAGCATGGGTCAGGTACTTAACAAGCATGGGTCAGATACTCAGCCAGCAGGGGTCAGGTACTCAGCAAGCGTTGTCAGGTACTCAGGAAATATGGGTCAGATATTGAGTAAGCATTGGCCAGGTACTCTGCAAGCATCGATCAGGTTCTCAGCAAGCATAGTCAGGTACTCAGCAAGCATGGGTCAGGTACTCAAAGGGTCTTGGTTACGTAGTCAGCAAGCATCGGTCAGTAACTCAGCAAGCATTGGTCAGGTACGCAGCAAGCATGGGTCAGACACTCATCAAACCTGAGTCAGGTAGTCAGCAAGCATGGATCAGGTAGTCAGCAAGCATGGGTCAGGTATTCAGAGGGGTCCTAGTCAGGTAGTCAGCAAGCATCGGTCAGGTGCTCAGCAAACATTGGTCAGGTACGCAGCAAGTATGGGTAAGATACTCAGCAAGCATCGGTCAAGTACCCAGCAAACATGGGTTAAGTAATCATCAAACATGGGTCAGACACTCAGCAAATACTGGTCAGGTAGTCAGCAAACATGGGTCAGATACTCAGCAAGCATGGGTCAGGTACTCAGCAAACATGGGTCAGGTACTCAGCAAGCATGGGTCAGGTACTCAGGAAGCATGGGGTAGGTACTCAGCAAGCATTGGTCGGGTACTCAGCAAGCATGGGTCATGTACTCCTCAAGAATGGGTTAGGTACTCATCAAACATGGGTCAGATACTCAGCAAGCATGGGTTACTTACTCAGCAAGCATTGGTCACATACTCAATATACTTGGGTCAGGTAGTCAGCAAGCATGGGTCAGGTACTCAGCAAGCATGGTTCAGGTACTCAGAGGGTCTAGGTCAGTTACTCAACAAGCATGGGTCAGATACTCAGCAGGCATGGGTCAGATACTCAGCAGGCTTGGGTCAGATACTCAGGAAGCATGGGTCAGGTAGTCAGCAAGTATGGGTCAGGTACTCAGCAGACATGCGTGGGTCACATACTCAGCAGGCATGGATCAGATACTCAGGAAGCCTGAGTCAGGTACTTAGCAAGCATGGGGCAGGTAGTCAGCAAGCATGGGTCAGGTACTCAGCAAGCATGGGTCAGGTAGTCAGCAAGCATGGGTCAGGTACTCAGAGGGCCTAGGTCAGGTACTCAGTAAGCATGGGTTAGGTACTCAGCAAGCATGGGTCAGTTACTCGGGAAGCATTGGTCAGATACTCAGCAAGCATTGGTAAGGTAATCATCAAACATGGGTCAGGAACTTAGCAAATATGGGTCAGTTGCTCAGCAAGCCTAGGTCAGTTACTCAGCAAGCTTGGGTCAGATAGTCGGCAAGCATGGGGCAGGTAGTTACAAAACATGGGTCAGGTACTCAGCAAGCATGGGTTAGGTACTCAGAAGGCATAGGTCAGGTACACAACAAGCATTGGTCAGGTACTCAGCAAGCATGGATTAGGTACTCAGAAGGCATAGGTCAGGTACACAACAAGCATGGGTCAGGTGCTCAGCAAGCATGGGTCAAGTACTCAGGAAGCATGGGTCAGGTACTCAGCAAGCATGGGTTAGGTACATAGCAAGCATGGGTCAGGTACTGAGAGGGCCAAGGTGAGGTACTCAGCAACCATGGGTCAGGTACTCAGCAAGGATGGGTCATGTGCTCAGGAAGCATGGAACAGGTACTAAGGAGGCATTGGTCAGTTACTAAGCAAGCATGGCTTAGATACTCGGGATGCATTAGTCAGATACACAGCAAGCATTAGTAAGGTAATCGTCAAATACGGGACGGGAACTCAGCAAACATGGATCAGTTACTAAGCAAGCCTAGGTCAGTTACTCAGCAACCTTGGGTCAGATAGTCAGGAAGCATGGGTCAGGTACTCAGCAGGCGTGAGTCAGATACTCAGCAGGCATGAGTCAGATACTCAGGAAGCCTGAAGCAAATACTCATCAAGCATGGGTCAGGTAGTCAGCAAGCAAAGGTCAGTTACTCAGCTAGCTTGGGTCAGATAGTCGGCAAGCATTGGTCAGGTAGTTATCAAGTATGGATCAGGTACTCAGCAATCATGGATTAGATACTCAGAAGGCATAGGTCAGGTACACAACAAGCATGGGTCAGGTACTCAGCAAGCATTGGTCAAGTACTCAGCAAGCATGGATCAGGTACTCAGCAAGCATGGGTCAAGTACTCAGAGGGCCAAGGTGAGGCACTCAGCAATCATGGGTCAGGTACTCAGCAAGCATGGGTCAGGTGCTCAGCAAGCATGGAACAGGTACTGAGGAGGCATTGGTCAGGTACTAAGCAAGCATGTCTTAGATACTCGGGAAGCATTGTTCAGATACTCAGCAAGCATTAGTAAAGTTATCATCAAACGCGGGTCGGGAACCCAGCAAACATGGGTCATTTACTAAGCAAGCCTAGGTAAGTTTCTCAGCAAGCTTGGGTCAGATAGTCAGGAAGCCTGGGTCAGGTAGTTAAGAAGCATGGATCAGGTACTCAGCATGCATGGGTTATGTACTTAGAAGGCCTAGGTCAGGTACCCAGCAAGCATGGGTCAGGTACTCAGCTAGCATAGGTCAGTTACTCAGCAAACATGGGTCAGGTACTCAATAAGCATGAGTTAGGTACTCAGAGGGCCTAGGTGAGATACTCAGCAAGCATGAGTCAGATACTCACCAAGCATGGGTCAGTTACTCATCAAGCATGAGTCAGATATTCAGCAAGCATGGGTCAGGTACTCAGCAAACATGGGTCAGATAGTCAGCAAACATGGGTCAGGTACTCAGCAAGCATGGGTCAGGTAGTCAGCAAGCATGGGTTAGGTACTCAGCAAGTCTAGGTCACTTACTCAGCAAGTATAGGTCAGGTACTCAGAAAGCACGGGCCAGATACTCAACAAGCATTGGTCAAGTAGTCAGCAAGCATGGGTTAGGTAATCAGTAAGCATGGGTCAGGTACTCATATGACCTAGATCAGGTACTCAGTAAGCTTGGGTAAGATACTCAGCAAGCATGGGTCAAGTACTTAGCAACCATGGGTCAGGAAGTCAGTAAGGATGGGCCAGGTACTCAGCAAGCATAGATCACATATTCAGCAAGCATGGGTGAGGTACTCAGCGATCATGGGTCAGATGCTCAGCAAAAATGGGTCAGGTACTCAGCAGGCGTGGGTCAAATACTCAGTGGGCATGGGTCAGATACTCAGGAAGCTTGAGTCAGGTACTCAGCAAGCTTAGGTCAGATATTCGGCAAGCATGGGTCATGTACTCAGAGGGCCTATGTCAGGTACTCAGCAAGAATGAGTTAGTCGATCAGCAAGCATGGGTTAGGTACTCAAAGAGCCTAGTCAGGTACTCAGCAAGCATGGGTCAGGTAATCAGCAAGCATGGGGCAGGTACTCAGCAGGCATTGTTCAGGTACTCAGCAAACTTGAGTTAGATACTCAGCAGGCGCGGGTCAGATACTCAGGAAGCTTGAGTCAGGCACTCATTAATCGGATCAGGTAGTCAGGAAGCTTGGGTCAGGTACTCAGCAAGCATGGGTCAGGTACTCAGCAAGCATGTTTTAGGTGCTCAGCAAGCATGGGTTAGATAATAAGCAAGCATGGTTCAAGTACTCAGCATGCATGGCTCAGGAACTCAGCAAACCTACGTCAGTTACTCAGCAAGTTTCGGTCGGATACTCAGCAAGCATGCGTTACGTAGTCAGCAAGCATGGGTCAGATAGTCAGCCAGCTTGGGCCAGGAAGTCAGCAAGCATGGGTCAGATACTTAGCAAATATGGGTCAGATACTCAGCAAGCATGGGTTAGATGCTCAGCAAGCAAAGGTTTCGTACTCAGCAGGCATGGGTCTGGCATTCAGCAAACATGGGTCAAATACTCAGCAAGCATGGGTCACGCACTCAGCAAGCCTAGATCATGTACGCAGCAAGCATGGGTCATGTACTCAAGGGCCTAGGCCAGATGCTCAGCAAGCATGGGTCAGGTACTCAGCAAGCATGGGTCAGATACAGGAAGCATGGGTCAGGTACTCAGCAAACATTGGTCAGATAGTCAGCAAACATGGGTCAGGTACTCAGCAAGCATGAGGCAAATAGATAGCAATCATGGGTCACGTACTCAGCAAGCATGTTTCAGATACTCAGCAAGCATGGGTCAGATACTCAGCAAGTATGGGTCAGGTACTCAGCAAGCCTAGGTCAGATACTCAGCAAGCATGGGTAAGGTACTCAAGCAAGCATGGGTCAGGTACTCAGCAAGCATTGGTCAGGTAGTCAGCAAGCATGGGTCAGGTACTCAGCAAGCATGGGTCAGGTAATCAGCAAGCATCGTTCAGATAGTCAGGAAGCATGTGTCAGGTACTCAGAGGACCTAGATCAGGTACTGAGCAAGCTTGGGTCAGATACTCAGCAAGCATGAGTCAAGTACTCAGCAAGCATGGATCAAGAAGTCAGCAAGCATGGGCCAGGTACTCAGTATGCATGGGTCGGATATTCATCAAGCATGGGTCAGGCACTCAGCAGGCGTGGGTCAGATATTCAGCAGGAATGGGTCAGATACTCTGGAAGCTTGAGTCAGGTACTCAGCAAGCATGGGTCAGGTAGTCAGCAATCATGGGACAGGAACTCAGAAAGCATGAGTTAGGTATTCAGCAAGCATGGGTCAGGTACTGAGAGGGCCTAGGTCAGATACTCAGTAAGCATGGGATACGTTCTCTGCAAGCATGGGTTAGTTACTCGGGAAGCATTGGTCAGATATTCAGCAAGAATGGGTTAGGTAATCATCACACATGGGTCAGGCACTCAGCAAACATGGGTCTGGTACTCAGCAAACCAGGTCAGTTACTCAGCAAGCTTGGGTCAGATAGTCGGCAAGCATCGGTCAGGTAGTTATCAAGCATGGGTCAGGTACTCAGCGAGCATGGGTCAGGTACTCAGAGGGCCTAGGTCAGGTACTCAGCAAGCATGGGACAGGTACTCAGCAAGTATGGGGCAGTTACTCAGCAAGCATGGGTCTGGTACTCAGAGGGCCCAGGTGAGGTACTCAGCAAGCATGGGTCAGGTAAACAGTAAGCATGGGTCAGTTGCTTAGCAAGCATGGGTCAGGTACTCAGCAGGCATTGGTCAGGTACTCAGCAAGCATGGATTAGATACTCTTTGAGCATGGGTCAGATACTCAGGAACCTGTCAGACACTCATCAAACGGATCAGGTAGTCAGCAAGCATGAGTCAGGTACTCAGCAAGCATGGGTCAGGTACTCATTAAGCATGGATTACGTGCTCAGCAAGCATGGGTCATTTACTAAGTAAGCATGGGTCAGATACTCTGGAAGCATTTGTCAGGTACTCAGCAAATCTAGGTCAGTAACTCAGCAAGCTTGGGCCAGATACTCAGTTGGCATGGATTAGGTAGTCAGCAAGCATGGGTCAGATAGTCCGCCAGCTTGGGTCAGGAAATCAGAAGCATGTGTTAGATACTTAGCAAATATGAGTCAGATACTCAGCAAGCATGGGTCAAATACTCAGGAAGCATGGTTTAGGTACTCAACATTCATGGGTCTGGTATTCAGCAAACATGGGTCAGATACTCAGCAAGCATGGGTCAAGTACTCCGCAAGCATAGGTCAAATACTCAGCAAGCTTGGGTCAGGAAGGCAGGAAGCATGGGTCAGGCACTCAGTAAGCATAGGTCAGATACTCAGCAAGCATGGGTCAGATACTGAGCAAACATGGGTCAGTTACTCATCAAGCACGGGTCAAGTACTCAGAAAGCATGGGTCAGGTACTCAGCAAGCATGGGTTAGATGCTCAGCAAGCATGGGTCAGATACTCAGTAAGCATGGGTCAGATACTTAGCAAGCATGGGTTAGGTACTCAACAGGCATGGGTCTGGTATTCAGCAAACATGGGTCAGGTATTCATCAAACATGGGTCAAGTACTCAGAAAGTATGGGTCAGGTACTCAACAAGTATGGGTCAGGTACTTAGCAGACATTGGTCAGATGCTTAGCCAACATGGGTCACGCACGCAGCAAGCCTAGATCACGTACGCAGCAAGCATGGGTCATGTACTCAAGGGCCTAGGCCAGGTACTCAGTAAGCATGGGTCAGGTACTCAGCAAGCATGGGTCAGGTACTCAGCAAGCATGGGTCAGATACTCAGGAAGCATAGGTCAGGTACTCAGCAAACATCGGTCAGATACTCAGCATGCATGGGTAAGGTACTCAGCAAGTATGGTTCAGGTACTATGGAAGCCTAGGTCAGATTCTCAGCAAGCATGGGTAAGGTACTCAAGCAAGCATAGGTCAGGTACTAATTAAATATTGGTCAGGTAGTCAGCAAGCATGGGTAAGGTACTCAGCAAGCCTAGGTCAGTTACTCAGCAAGAATGGGTCAGGTACTCAGGAAGCATGGGTTAGGTACTCAGAGGGCCTAGATCAGGTATTCAGCAAGCTTGGGTCAGATACTCAGCAAGCATGGGTCAGGTACTCCGCAAGCATGGGTCAAATACTGAGCAATCTTGGGTCAGGTAGGCAGGAAGCATGGGTCAGACACTCAGTAAGCATAGGTCAGATGCTCAGCAAGCATGGGTCAGGTACTCAGCAAACATAGGTCAGGTACTCATCAAGCATGGGTTAAGTACTCAGAAAGCATGGGCAGGTACTCAACAAGCATAGGTCAGGTGCTCAGCAAGCATGGGTCAGGTACTTAGCGGACATGGGTTAGATACAAAGCAAGCATGGGCCACGCACTAAGCAAGCCTATTTTACGTACGCAGCAAGCATGGGTCATGTACTCAAGGGCCTAGGCCAGGTACTCAGTAAGCATGGGTCAGGTACTCAGCAAGCATGGGTCATATACTCAGGAAGCATGGGTCAGATAGCAAACATTGGTTAGATAGTCAGCAAACATGAGACAGGTACTCATCATGCATTAGTCAGATAGTCAGTAAGCATGAGTCAGGTACTCAGCAAGCATTGGTCAGGTACTCTGCAAGCATGGGTCAGGTACTTAGCAAGCATGGGTCAGATACTCAGGAAGCATGGGTCAGATAGCAAACATTGGTTAGATAGTCAGCAAACATGAGTCAGGTACTCATTAAGCATTAGTCAGATAGTCAGTAAGCATGGGTCAGGTACTCAGCAAGCATGGGTCAGATACTCAGCAAGCATGGGTCATACACTCATCAAGTATGGGTTACGTACTCAGGAAGCCTAGGTCAGATACTCAGCATGCATGGGTCAGATACTCAGCGGGCTTAGATCAGGTACTCAGCAAGCATTGGTCAGGTAGTCAGCAAGCATGGGTTAGGTACTCAGCAAGCCAAGGTCAGTTATTCAGCAAGCATGGGTCAGGTACTCAGCAAGCATGGATCAGGTACTCAGAGGGCCTAGATCAGGTACTCAGTAAACTTGGGTCAGATAGTCAGCAAGCATGGGCCAAGTACTCCGCAATCATGGGTCAAATACTCAGCAATCTTGGGTCAGGAAGGCAGGAAGCATGGATCAGACACTCAGTAAGCATGGATCAGATACTCAGCAAGCATGGGTCATGTACTCAGCAAGCATGGCTCACTCAGCAAGCATGGGTCAGGTACTCAGTAAACATGGGTCAGATCGTCAGCAAGCATGGTTCAGGTCCTCAGCTAGCTTGGTTCAAATAGTCAGCAAGCATGGGTCAGGTACTCAACAAGCATGGGCCATATTCTCAGTAAGCATGGGCCAGATACTCAGCAAGCATGGGTCAGGTACTCAGTAGACATGGGTCAGATCGTCAGGAAGCATTGGTCTGATATTTAGCAAGCATGGGTTAGGTAATCATCAAACATGGTTCCGATACTCAGCAAACACGGGTCAGGTACTCAGCAAGCATGGGTTAGATAGTCTGCAAGCATGGGTCAGGTAGTTATCTAGCATGGGACAGGTGCTCAGCAAGCATGGGTCAGGGACTCAGAGGGCCTAGGTCAGGTACTCAGCAAGCATAGCTCAAGTACTCAGGAAGCATGGGTTAGTTACTCAGCAAGCATGGGTCAGGCATTCAGCAAGCATAGGTCAGATAATCTGCAAGCTTGGGTCAGGTATTCAGTAAACATGGGTCAGATCGTCAACAAGCATGGGGCAGGTCCTTAGCAAGCATGGGCCAGGTAATCAGCAAGCATGGGTCAGGTACTCATCAAGTATGGGCCAGATACTCAGTAAGCATGGGTCAGATACTTAGGAAGCCTGAGTCAAGCACTCATTAAACGGATCAAGTAATCAGGAAGCATGGGTCAGATTCTCAGCAAGCATGGGTTAGGTACTCGGTTAGCATTGGTTAGGTACTCAGCAAGCATAGGTCAGTTAATCAGCAAGCTTGGGTCAGATAATCAGTAAGCATGGGTTAGGTACTCAGCAAGCATGGGTTAGGTACTCAGCAAGCATGGGTTAGGTAGTCAGCAAACATATGTCAGTTACTCAGCAAGCTTGGGTCTGCTTCTCAGCAAGCATGGGTTAGGTAGTCAGCAAAGATGGTCAGGTAGTCAGCAAGCTTAGGTCAGTAAGTCAGCAAGCATGGGTCAGATACTCAGCAAACATGGGTAAGATACTCAGAAATCATGGGTCAGGTACTCAGCAAGGATGGGTCAGGTGCTCAGCAAACATGGGTCAGGTACTCAGCAAACATGGGTGAGATGCTCAGCAAGCATGGGTCACACACTCAGTAAGCCTGGATAACGTACGCAGGAAGCATGGGTCAGGTAGTCAGGGAGCATGGGTCAGGTACTTAAGGGCGTAGCCCAGGTGTTCAGCAAGCATGGGTGAGATACTCAGCAACAATGGGTCAGGTACTCAGCAAACATGGTTCAGATAGTCAGCAAGCATGAGTCAGGTACTCAGCAAGCATGGGTCAGGTACTCAGCAAGAATGGGTCAGATACTCAGCAAGCATGGGTCAGGTACTGAAGCATATATGGGTCAGGTACTCAGCAAGCATGAGTCAGGTAGTCCGCAAGTATGGGTCAGGTACTCAGGAAGCCTAGGTCAGTTACTCAGCAAGCATGGGACATATACTCAGCAAGCATGGGTCAGATAGTCGGCAAGCATGATTCAGGTATTCAGAGGGCCTAGATTAGGTACTCAGCAACTTGAATAAGTTAATCAGCAGGCATGGGTCAGGTACTCAGCAAGCATGGGTCAGATATTCAGTAAGCATGGATCAGATACTCAGCAAGCATGGGTCAGGTACTCAGTAAACATGGGCCAGATCGTCAGCAAGCATGGGTCAGTTACTCGGCAAGCACGGGTCAGGTAGTCAGCAAGCATTTGTCAGATACTCAGCAAGCATAGGTCAGTTACTCAGCAAGTATGAGTCAGGTTCTCAGCAAGTCTAGGTGAGTTACATAACAAGCATGGGTCAGGTACTCAGGAAGCATGGATTAGGTACTCAGCAGGCATGGGTCAGGCAGTCAGCAAGCCTAGGTCAGTTACTCAGCAATCCTGGGTCAGATGGCCAGCAAGCATGGGTCAGGTAGTCATCAAGCTTGGATCAGGTACTCAGCATGCATGTGTCAGGTACTCAGCAAGCATGGGTCAGGTACTCAGCAAGCCTAGGTCAGTTACTCAGCAAGCATGGTCAGATACTCAGCAAGCATGGGTTAGGAAGTCAGCAAGAATGGGTCAGGTAGTCATCAAGCATGAGTTAGGTAGTCAGCAATTATGAGTCAGGTTGTCAACATGCATGTGTCAGATAGTCAGCAAGCATGGTTCAGGTACTCACCAGGTAAATAGCAGGTGATATAGGGGCTACCGTCTGGGATGTTCAGGTGCTGGTGCAGATAACATATACCATCGCCCGTGATGCTGAACCCTGAACATTGTGCATCTGCCAAGTAAACCAACTGGTCAATTGAACTATTAACATATTTCAGTATAAGCTTATTGTAAATCTACCAAAAAACACATCTGTAATTCATCATTATGTTGGAAAAGTACTTACATTCAGATGTAACTATGATCAAGCTTCTTCATGATATAAAAAGTCCCTTTTTATAAAGCATGTAGGTTACGCTACAATCAGGAGGGTAATGATGGACTTCTGTGGAAAAAGAAGTTCCTGGAGGACACTATTATTATTATCATCCAATGATGAAGATAAAACATCTCAAGGGCCTCTGTACTCATGGACGAAGTCCAGTAACACCATTTCAGTCGCTTGGCACTATGGAAACCCATACGAAAAACATCACCATGATCAGCAGATGACTACGGTTAATCTGCCATGCTAACAACACTACCATGATCAACAGAAGACTACGGTTAATCTGCCATGCTAACAATACCACCATGATCAAAAGGAGACTACTGTTAATCTGCCATGCTAACAACACCACTAAGATCAACAGAAGACAGGTTAATCTATCATGCTAACACCACCACCAAGATCAACAGAAGACTACTGTTAATATGCTATGCGAATATCACCATGATCAACAGAAAACTACGGACAGTCTGCCATGCTAACAACACCACCATGATTAACAGAAGGCTACGATTAATCTATCAAGCCAACAACACCACCATGATCAACAGAAGACTACAGTTAAATTGCTATTCTAACAACACCAACAAGATCAACAGAAGACTACTGTTAATCTGCCATGCGAACATCACCATGATCATCAGAAGGCTATGGATAATCTGCCATGCTAACAATATCACCATGGTCAACAGAAAATTACGGTAAATCTGCCGTGCTAACAACACCATGATCAGCAGATTACGCTTAATCTGCCATGCTAACAACACCACTAAGTTAACAGGAGACTACGGATAATCTGCCATGCTATCAACATCACTATGATCAACAGAATTAAGGTTAATCTGGCATGCTAACAACACCACCATGATCAACAGAAGTTTAAGGTTAACCTGCCATGCTAACAACACCGACATGATCAACAGAAGATTACGGTTAATCTGCCATGCAAACAACACCACCATGATCAACAGATGACTACGGTTAATCTGCCACGCTAGCAACATCAAGATCAACAGGAGACTACGGTTGATCTGCCATGCTAAGAACACCGCCAAGATCAACAGGAGATTACAGTTAATATGCAATGCTAACCACATCACCATCATCAACAGAAGAACCACGGTTAATCTGCAACTTTAAGAACATCACCATGATCAACAGAAGTCTACGTTTAATCTTCCATGCTGACAATACCACCACGATCAAAAGAATATTAAGGTCAATCTGCCATGCTAACAACGCCAACAAGATTAACAGAAGACTAGGGTTAACCTGCCATGTTAACACCTCCAAAATCAACAGAAGACTACGGTTAATCTGCCATGCTAACAACACCACTAAAATTTACAGGAGACTACGGATAATCTGCCATGCTATCAACACCACCATGATCAACAGAAGATTAAGATTAATCTGGCATGCTAACGACACCATGATCAATAGAAAGCCATGCTAACAACACCACCCTGATCAGCAGAAGACTACGGTTAATCTTCCATGCTAACACCACCACCATGATCAAAAGAAGACTACGGTTACTGTGCCATGCTAACAATACCACCATGATCAACATAAGACTACGGTTAATCTGCCATGCTAATAGCACCACCAAAATCAACAGGAAACTCTGGTTAATCTGCTATGCTAAAACACTACCATGATGAACAGAAGACTACGGTCAATCTGCCATGCTAAAAAAAACCATGATCAGTATAATATTAAGGTCAATCTGCTATGCTAACAACGGCACTATGATAAACAGAAGACTAAGTTTCACCCGCCATGCAAAAAACACCGTCATGATCAACACAAGATTACAGTTAATCTGCCATGCAAACAACAACACCATGAGCAACAGAAGACTACGGTTAATCTGCTACGCTAACAACAACACCAAGATCAACAGGAGACTACGGTTGATTTGCCGTGCTAAAAACGCCATCAAGATCAACAGGAGATTGCAGTTATTCTGCAATGCTAACCACACCGCCATGATCAAAATAAGACTACGAATAATCTACCATATTAACAACACCACCATGATTAACGGAAGATTAAGGTTAATATGCCATGCTAACAACGCCACCATGATCAACAGAAGACTTCGTTTAACGTGCCATGCTAAGAACACCACCATGATCAACAGAAGAATGCGGTTAATTTACCATGCTAACAACACCACCAGGATCAAAAGAAGACTATGGTTAGTATGCCATGCTAACAATACCACCATGATCAACAGAAGACTACGGTTAATCTGCCATGCTAACAGTAACACCAAGATCAACAGGAAACTACGGTTAATCTGCCATGCTAACAACACCACCAAGATCAACAGGAAACTACGGTTGATCTGCCATACTAACAACACTACCATGATCAACAGAAGGCTACACTCAATTTGACATGCTAACAGCAACATCCTGATCAACAGACGACAATGGTTAATCTGCTATGCTAACCACAACACCAAGATCAACAGGAGACTACGGTTAATCTGCCATGCTAAAAACACCACCAAGATTAACAGGAGATTCGAGTTTATCTGCAATGCTAACCACACCACCATGATCAACAGAAGACTATGGTTGGTATGCCACGTTAAGAACACCACCATGATGAACAGAAGACTACGGTTAATCCGACATGCTGACAACATCACCATGATCATCAGAATATTAAAGTCAATCTGAGAAGCTAACAAAGCCAACAAGTTCAAAAGAAGACCAGAGATAACCTGCCATATTAACACCACTAAAAGCAACAGAAGACCACGGTTAATTTGCCTTGATAACAACAGTACCATGATTGACAGAAGACTACGGTTAATCTGCCATGCTAACAGCACCACCATGATCAACAGAAGCCTACGGTTAATCTGCCATGATAACACCACGATGATCAACAGAAGACTACGGTTAATCTGCCATGCTAACAATACCAACATGATCAACAGAAGACTACGGATAATCTTCCATGATAACAACACCATCAAGATCAACAGGAGATTACTTTTAATCTGCCATGCCAAAAGCACCACCAAGAAGAAAACAGGAGACTACGGATAATCTGCCATGCTGAAAACACCACCATGATCAATAGAAGACTACAGTTAATGTGTCATGCTAACAAAACTACCATGATCAACAGGAGACTATGGTTAATCTGACATTCTAAAAACACGAACATGATCAACAGAAGCCTACGGGTAATGTGCCGTACTAACAACGCGACCTGATCAGCAGAAGACTACGGTTAATCTTCCATGGTAACAACACCACTATGATCAACAGAAGACTACGGTTAGTATGCCATGCTAACAATACCACCATTATGAACATACGACTACGGTTAATCTGACATGCTAACAACACCACCAAGATCAACAGGAAACTACGGTTAATCTGCCATGCTAACAACACTACCATGATTAACAGGAGACTACGGTTAATCTGACATGCTGACAACACCACCATGATCAACAGAATATTAAGGTCAATCTTAGAAGCTAACAACGCCAACAAGATCAATAGAAGACCAGGGATAACCTGCTATGTTAACACAACCAAAATCAACAGAGGACTACGGTTAATCTGCCTTACAAACAACAGTACAATGATTGACAAAAGACTACGGTTAATCAACCCTGCTAACAACACCACCATGATCAACAGAAGCCTACGGTTAATCTGCCATGATAACACGATTATCAACAGAAGACTACGGTTAATCTATCATGCCAACAATACCAACATGATCAACAGAAGCCTACGGATAATCTTCCATGATAACAACACCATCAAGATCAACAGCAGGCTACTTTTAATCTGCCATGCCAACAATACCACCAAGAAAAACAGGAGACTACGTATAAATCTGCCATGCTAACAACAACACCATGATCAACAGAAGATTACAGTTAATGTGTCATGCTAAAAAAAAAAACAATGACTACGGTTAATCAGCCATGCTAAACATGAAGAAGGTTAATCTGCTTGCTAAGGCATGAAGGGCTTCGGTTAAATTGCCGATGCTAACAACCACCGTGTACAACATTAGGGACTACGTTTATACTGCCATGGTAACAACACCATCTTGACTCAACAGAAGGACCACGGTTAATCTACCATGCTAACAACACAATCGTAATCAACAGAGTGCCATGTTAGCAACATCACCATGAACTAAAGAAGACTACGTTTAGTATGCCATGCTAACAATACCATCATGATCTATAGAAGACTACGGTTAATCTGTCATGCTAACTAAACCCCCATGATCAACAGGAGATTACTGTTAATCTGCCATGCTAACAACACCACCATGATCAACATAGGACTACGTTTAATCTGCCATGGTAAAAACACCACCGTGATCAACAGAAGACTTATGGTTAATATACCATGTTAACAACACCAACAGGATCAATAGAAGACTATGGTTAATATGCCATGCTAACAACATCACCGTGATCAACAGATTAAGGTTAATCTGCCATGTTAAAAACACCAGCATGATCAATAGAAGACTACGGTTAATATGCCTTCTAACAACACAAAGTTCAAAAGAAGACTTCGGTTAATCTGCCATGCTAACAAAACCACCATAATCAACAGAAGACTACAGTTAATGCGCGATGCTAAGATCACCAACATTATCACCAGATGATTAAAGTTAATCTCTCATGCTAACAACACTAATATGACTAACAATAGACTACAGCTAATATGCCTTGCTAACAACACCACCAAGATCAACAGGAGATTACGGTTATTCTGCCATTCTAACAACACCACCGTGATCTACATAAGACTGCGTTTAATCTGCCATGGTAACACCACCGCCATAATTGATATACCATGCTAACAACGCCACCTTGATCAACAGAACACTACGGTTAATATGCTATGCTAATAACACCACCATGAACAATAGAAGATTATGCTCAATCTGCCATGCTAATAACACCACCACAATCAATAGAAGACTACGGTTCATCTGTCTTTCTAAGCTAACCACCAAGATCAACAGAAGAATACGGTTAATCTGCCATGTTAACAATGCCGCCATAATCAACATAAGACTACGGTAAATGTGCGGTGTTAAGTTCACCACCATTATCACCAGAAGATTAACGTTAATCTCCCATGCTAAGAATACCACCATGATCAACAATAGACTACGGTTAATCTGCCATGCTAACAACACCACCAAGTTCAACAGGAGATTACGGTTAATTTGCCATGCTAACAACACCACCGTGATCAACATTAGACTACGTTTAATCTGCCAAAGTAACAACACCACCTTGATCAACAGAAGACCACGGTTAATATACTATGCTAACAACACAACCAAGATCAAATGAAGATCAAGTTCAATCTGCCTTGCTAACAACACCACCACGATCAGTAGAAGGCTACGGCTCATCTGTCTCTGTAACAACACCACCATGGTCAACAGGAGACTCCGGTTAATCTGCCATGGTAACAATACCATCAACATCAAGAGAAGACTACGGTAATCTGTCTGCTAACAACACTACCATAATGAAAAGAAGCCTACGGTAAATCTGCCATGCTGACAATACCACCAAGATCAACAAAAGACTACGGTTAACTAACAGTGTTAACAACACCACCATGATCAACAGGAGATTGCGGTTAACCCGCCACACTAACAATACCACCATGATCAACAGAAGAGTACGGTAAAGCTGCCAGGCTAACACCACCACCTCGATGAACAGAAGACTAAGGTTGATATCCCATACTAACAACATCACCAAGATCAGCAGAAGACTACGGTTAGTCTTCAATGTTAACAACACAACCATGATCAAAAAGAGATTACAGTTAATCTGCCATACTAACAATACCAACATGATCAACAGAAAAGTACGGTTAAAGTGCCATGCTAACACCACCACCACGATCAAGCTAACAACACCACCAAGATCAGTAGAAGACTACGGTTAATCTGCCATGGTAACAACACCAATATCATCAGCAGAAGAATACGGTTTATCTGTCGTGCTAACAACACTACCAAGATCAACAGAACACTACTGTTAATCTGCCATGCTAACAACATCACCAAGATCAACAGAAGACGACGGTTAATATGCCATACTAAGAACCCCACCATGATCAACAGATGATTAAGGTTAATCTTCCATGCTGACAACACCTCCATGGTAAACAAAAGACTACGGTTAAATTGCCATGCTAGCAACAGCACTATGATCAACAGTAGAGTATGGTTAACCTGCCATGTTAACAACACCACCATGATCAACAGGATACTATAGTTAATCTGCCATGCTAACAGCACCACCATGATCAAGATAACATTAAGGTTAATCTGCCATGCTAACAACACCACCAAGATCAACAGATGACTACGGTTAATATGCCGTGCTAAGAACCCTACCATGATGAGGATTAAGGTTAATATGCCATGCTAACAACACCACCATGATCAACAGAAGACAACGGTTAATCTGCTATGCTAACAACATCACAATGATCAACAGAAGACTACAATTAACCTGCCATGCTAACGACACCACCAAGTTCACGAGAAGACTACGGTTACTATACCATGCTAACAATAAGACCATGATCAACAGAAGACTACGGTTAATATGCCATGCTAACAACACCACAAAGATCAACTGAAGACTACGGGTAATCTGCCATGCTAGCAACAACACCATGATGGAGAGAAGACCACCATTAATCTGTCATGCTAAAAGCACCACGAAGATCACCAAAAGATTATGGTTAATCTTCCATGCTAACAACACCGAAATGATCAATAGAAAACTACGAATAATCTCCCATGCTAACAACACCACCAAGATCAAAGGAAGACTACAGTTGATTTGTCATGCTAACAAAACCACCATGATCAACAGAAAACTATGGTTAATCTGCTATTCTAACAACACCACTAAGATCAAGAGGATACTACGGTTAATCTGCCATGAAAACAACACCACCATAATCAACAGAAGAATACGGTTAATGTACCATGCTAACAGCACCACCATAATAAACAGAAGACCAAGGCTAATGTCCCATGCTAAGAAAACCACCATGATCAACAGAAAAGTAAGCTTAATCTGCCATGCTACCATCACCACCATGATGAACAGAAGACTACGGTTAATATGCGATGCTAAAAACACCAAAAAGATCAACAGAAGACTACGCTTAATCTGCCATGTTAACAACACCACCATGATCAGCAGAAGACTGCGGTTAATGTCCAATGCTAACAAAACCACCACGATCAGCAGAAGACTCTGGGTAATCTGCCATGTTTAGAACACCACTAAGATTAACAGGAGACTACGGTTAATCTCTCATGCTAACAACAACACCAAGATCATTAGAAGACTGCAGTTAATCTGCCATGCTAGCAATAATACCATGATAAACAAAAGACTACAGTTAATCTCCTTTGCTAACAACACCACCAAAATCAACAGAAGACACCACCATGATGAGCATAAGATTAAGGTTAATCTCCCATGCTAACAACACCAACATGACAACCAGAAGACTATGGTCAATCTGCCACGCTAACAACACCACCAAGATCAACAAAAGAGTACGGTTAATCTGCTATGCTAAGAACGCCACAATGATGAACAGAAGACTACGGTTAGTATGCCATGCTAATAATACCACCATGATCAACAGAAGAGTACGGTTAATCTGTCATCCTTACATCACCACCATGATCAACAGGAGACTACGGTTCATCTGCCATGCTAACAGCACCACCATGAGAAACAGAAGATTACGGTTAATGTAACTTTCCAACAGCACCAAGATCAAAAGAAGACTACGGTTAATTTTCAATGCTAACAGCACCACCATGATCAACAGGAGATTTCGGTTAACTTGCCATGCTTACAACACCACCATGACCAACAGATGATTACGGTTACCTTACCATGCTAACAACACCACTACTATCAATAGATGGCTACGGTTAATCAGCTATGTTAACAACACCACTATGATCAACAAACGACTACGTTTAATCTGGCATGCTAACAACAACACCATAATCAAGAGAAGACGACGGTAAATCTGCCATGCTAACAGCACCAATAAGACCAACAGAATACCACGGTGAACCTGCCATGCAAACAGCCCTTTGATCAATAGACGACTAAGGTTAATCTGCCCTGCTAAGAACACCACCATGATTAACAGAAGACTATTGTAATCTTCCATAAAAACACAACCATGATCAACGGAAGACTATGGTTGATCTACCATGCTAAAAACACCACCATGATCAACAGACGACTACGGTTAATCTGCCGTGCTAACAACGCCTCCATGATCAACAGAAGACTACGGATAATCTGCCATGATAGCACTACCACCAAGATCATCAGAAGACTGAGGTTAATCCGCTATGCTAACAACATCACCATGATCAACAGAAAACTACGGTTAGTATGCTATGCTAACAATACCAACATGATCAATAGAAGACTACGGTTAATCCGCCATGGTAACTTCACCACCATGATCAAAATGAGACTACGGTTAATCTACCACGCTAACACCACCATGATCAACATGAGTCTACGTTTAATCTTCCATGGTAACACCACCATGATGAACAGAAGACTATGGTTAATATGATATGCTAACAACACCACCATGATCAACAAAAGACTACAGTTAATGTGCCACGCTAACAACACCACCAAGATCAACAGAAGACTAAGGTCAATCTGCCATGCTAACAAACCACAATAATCAACAGAAGACTGCGGTTAATCTTGCATGCTAAGAACACCACCATTATCAACAGAAGATTAAGGTTGATCCGCTATGCTAATAACACGACCTTGAACAACATGACTGCGATTAATCTGCCATACAAACAACACACCAAGATCAACAGGAGGTTACGGTTAATCTGCCATGCTAACAACACCGCCATAATCAACACAAGACTACGATTAATCTGCCATGGTAACAACACCACTATGATCAATAGAAGACTACGGTTAATGTGCCAAGCTGACAACACCACCATGATCAACAGAAGATTAAGGTTAATCTGTCATGCTAACAATGCCACCATGATCAATAGAAGACTACGGTTAATCTGTCTTTCTAACAACACCACCAAGATCAACAGAAGACTATGGTTAATCTGCCATGCTAACAACGACACCATAATCAACGGAAGACTACTCTTAATGTGCGCTAACATCACCACCATTATCACCGGAAGATTAAGGTTAATCTGCCATGCTAACAACATCACCAAGATCAACAGAAGACGACGGTTAATATGCCATGCTAAGAACCTCACCATGATCGACAGATGATTAAGGTTAATCTTCCATGCTGACAACACCTCCATGGTCAACAAAAGACTACGGTTTAATTGCCATGCTAACAACAGCACCATGATCAACAGTAGAGTATGGTTAACCTGCCATGTTAACAACACCACCATGATCAAGAGATGACTACATTTAATCTGCCATGCTAACAGCACCACCAAGATCAACAGAAGACTAAGGTCAATCTGTCGTGCTCACAAACCACAATAATCAACACAAGACTACGGTTAATCTGCCATGATAACACCACCAAGATCAACAGAAGACTGAGGTTAATCCACTATGCTCACAACACCACCATGATCAACAGAAAACTACGGTTAGTATGCTATGCTAACAATACCAACATGATCAACAGAAGACTACAATTAATCCGCCATGGTAACTTCACTACCATGATCAAAAGAAGACTACGGTTAATCTACTGCACTAACACCACCATGATCAACATAAGACTACGTTTAATCTGCCATGGTAACACCACCACGATCAACAGAAGACTATAATTAATATGATATGCTAACAACACCACCATGATCAACAAAAGACTACTGTTAATGTGCCACGCTAACAAACCACAATAATCAACAGAAGACTGCGGTTAATCTGCTATGCTAAGAACACCACCATGATCAACAGAAGATTAAGGTTAATCTGCTATGCTAACAACACTACCTTGAACAACGTGACTACGATTAATCTGCCATGCAGACAACACCACCAAGATCAACAGGAGGTTACGGCTAATCTGCCATGCTAACAACACCACCATAATCAAAATAAGACTACGTTTAATCTGCCATGGTAACAACACCACTATGATCAACAGAAGACTACGCTTAAAGTGCCATGCTAACAACACCACCATGATCAACAGAAGATTAAGGTTAATCTGTCATGCTAACACCGCCACTATAATCAACAGAAGACTACTCTTAATGTGCGATGCTAACATCACCATTATCACCGGAAGATTAAGGTGAATCTGCCGTGCTAACAACACCACCATGGTCAACAGGAGTCTACGGTTAATCTGCCATGCAAACAACACCACCAAGATCAAGAGAAGAATACGTTGATCTGCAGTGCTAACAACACCACCATGATAAACAGATGACTACGGTTAATTTGTCATGTAAACAACCCCACCAAGGTCGACAGAAGACTACGATCAATTTTCAATGCTAACAACACCACCATGATCAACAGGAGATTGCAGTTAACCTGCCATACTAACAACACCACCATGATGAACAAAAGAGTACGGTTAAGCTGCCATACTAATAACACCACCTCGATCAACAGAAAACTACGGTTAATCTGTTATGCTAACAACACCACCATGATCAACAAAAAACTACGATTAATCTGCCATGCCAACAACACTACCATGATCAACAGAAGACTACGGTTGACCTGTCTTGCTAACAACACCACCATGATCAACAGAAGACTACGGTTAAGTTTCCATGCTATCAACACCACCATGATGAACAGGAGATTGCGGTTAACCATCCATGCTTACAACACCACCATGATCAACAGATGACTACGGTTAATATGCCATGCTAGAAATACCACATGATTAACAGATGGCTACGGTTAAGCTGTTGTGCTAACAACAACATCATGATCAACAAAAGACTGCATAATCTGCGAAGCTAACAACACCACCAAGATCAAGAAAAGACTACGGTTAACCTGTCATGGTAACAACACCAATATGATCAGCAGAAGAATACGGTTAATCTGCCATACTTACAGCACCACCAAGATCAACGGAACACGACTGTTAATCTGCCATGCTAACAACATCACCCAGATCAACAGAAGACTACGGTTGATATGCCATGCTAAGAAACCCACCATGATCAACAGATGATTAAGGTTAATCTGCCATGCTGACAACACCATTATGGTTAACAGAAGACTACGTTTAAATTGCCAAGCTAAGAGCAACACCATGATCAACAGTAGAGTATGGTTAACTTGCCATGCTAATAACACAACCATGATCAACAGAAGACTAACGTTAATCTGCCATTCTAACAACACCGCTAAGATAAACAGCAAACTACTGTTAATCTGCTATGCTAACAACATCACCAAGATGAAGAGAAGAATACGGTTAACATACCATGCTAAGTACCCCACCATGATCAACAGATGATTAAGGTTAATCTGCCATGCTAACAACACCACCATGATCAACAGAAAAATACGGCTATTCTGCCATGCTAACAACAACGCCATGATCAGCAGCAGAGTATGGTTAACCGGCCATGCTGACAACACCGCAATGATCAACAGAAGACTACCGTTAATCTGCCATGTAAGAACACCACCAAGATCAACAGAAGACTACGGTGAATCTGCCATGCTAACAACACCACCAAGATTCAACAGGAGGGCACGGTTAATCTTCCCTGCCAACAACACCACCAAGTTCACCAGAAGAGTACGTTTGATCTGCCACGCTAACAATTCCACCATGATCAACAGACTAGGGTTATTCCGCCATGCTAAAACCCCACCAAGATCAACTGAAGACTACGGTTAATCTGCCATGCTAGCAAGGCCACCATTTATCAAGAGAAGACTACGATTATTCTGACACGCTAAAACACCAAGATCACTAAAAGATCAATTTTAATCTTTCTTTCTAACAACACCAAAATTATCAACTGAAAACTACGGTTAATATCCCATGCTAAGAACACCATCAAGATCAAAGGAAGACTACGTTTAATTTGCCATGCTAACAAAACCACCATGATCAACAGATGACTATGGTTAATTTGTCATTCTAACAACACCACCAAGATAAATAGAATACTACGGTTAATCTGCCATGCAAACAACACCACCATGATCAACAGAAGAATACAGTTAATCTACCATGCAAACAACACCACCATAATCAACAGATGACTAAGGCTAATGTGCCATGCTAAAAGAATCACCATGATCAACAAAAGATTATGGTTAATCTGCCATGCTAACAACACCACCAAGATCAAAGGAAAACTACGTTTAATCTGCCATGCTAACAACACCACCATGATCAGCAGAAGACCACGGGTAATCTCCAATGCTAACAACACCATCATGATCAACAGAAGACTGCAGCTAATCTGCCATGTTAAGCACACCACAAAGATCAACAGGAGACTACGGTTACTCTGCCATGCTAAAAACACCACCAAGACCATTATAAGACAGCAGTTAATCTGCCATGCTAGCAACACTACCATGATCGACAGAAGACTACGGTTAATCTCCCATGCTAACAACACCACCAAGATCAACAGAAGACTACGGTTAATCTGCCATATTAAAAACACCAACAAAATCAAGAATTGACTACGGTTAATCTGCTATGCTAACAATACTACCATGGTCAAATGAACTCTGCGGTTGATATGCCATGCTAACAACACCACCAAGACCAACAGAAGACTACGTTAAATCTGCCATACTAACAACACCACCATGATCAGTAGAAGACTACGGTTCATCTCCAATGCTAATAACAACACCATGATCAACAGAAGACCCCGGGTAATCTGCCAAGTTAAGAACACCACCAAGATCAACAGGGGACTACGGTTGATCTGCCATGCTAACACCACCATCAAGATAATTAGGAGATTGCAATTAATCTGCTATGCTAGCAACATTATCATAATCAACAGAAGATTACTGTTAATCTGTCATTATAACAACATCACCAAGATAAACATAAGACTATGGTCAATGTGCCATGATAACAACACTACCAAGATAAACATAAGACTACGGTGAATGTGCCATGTTAAGAAAAACACCATGATCACCGAAGGATTAAGGTTAATCTGCCTTACTAACAACACCACGCTGATCAACAGAAGACTATGGTTAATCTGCCAAGCTTACAACAGCACCATGGTCAACAGAAGACTACGGTTTATCTGTCATGCTAACAACACCATCATGATCAACAGAAGATTACATGCCGTGATAACACCACCAAGATAAACATAAGACTACGGTTGATGTGCCATGTTAAGACAAACGCCATGATCACCAGTTGATTACGGTTAATGTGCCTTGCTAACAACACCACCCAGATCAACAGAAGACTACGTTTAATATGCCATGATAACAACGCAACCAAGATAAACATAAGACTACAGTTAATGTGCCATGATAACAACACCACCAAGATAAAGATGAGACTACGGTTAATGTGCCATTCTAAGAACAACACCATGATCACCAGAGGATCAAGGTTAATCTGTCTTACAAACAACACCACCCTGATCAACAGAAGACTACGGTTAATCTGCCATGGTAATAACACCACCATGATCGGCAGTAGAATACAGTTAATCTGCCATGCTAGCAACACCACCATAATCAACAAAAGACTACGGTTAGTCTACCATACTAACAACACCACCATGAACAAAAGAAGACTACGGTTAGTATGCCATGCTAACAGTATCACCATGATCAGCAGAAGATTATTATTAAAATGCCAAGTTAACTACACCAACCCAATCAATAGGAGACTACGGTTAATCCGCCATGCTAACAACACAATCATGATCAATATATGACTACGTTTAATCTGCCATGGTAACACCACCACCATGATCAACAGAAGACGATTGTTAATATACCATGCTAACAACACCACTATGATAACAGAAGACTACGGTTAATGTGCCATGCCAATTTCACCACTATGATCAACAGAAGATTAAGGTTAATCTGGCATGCTAACACCACCACCATTAACAGTAGAAGACTACGGTTAATTTGCCTTTCTAACAACACCACCAAGATCAACAGAAGACTACGTTTAATCTGCCATGCTAACAACACCACAAAAATCAACAGAAAACCAAGGTTAATGTGCGATGCTAAGATCACCAACATTACCACCAGAAGATTAAGGTTAATCTGCCATACTAACAACACCACCGTGATCAACAGGAGACCACGGTTAATCAGCCATGCAAACACCACAACCAAGATTAACAGGAGGTTACGGTTAATCTGCCATGCTAAGAAAACCATCTTCATAAAGGGAAGACTACGGTTAATCTGCCATACTAACAACACCACCAAGATCAACATAAGACTACGGTAATTTTTCAATAGTAAGAACACCACCATGATCAACAGGAGATTGCGGTTAACCTGCCATACTAACAACACCACCATCATCAACAGAAGACAACGGTTAAGCTGCCATCCTAACAACACCACCACGATCAACAGAAGACCACGGTTTATCTGTTATGCTAACAGCACCACCAAGACAACAGAAAACAACGATTAATAGGTTATGCCAACAACACCACCAAGATCAAGATAACACAACGGTTGAATTGCCATGGTAACAACACTATCATGATTAACAGAAGACTACGGTTAATCTGCCTTACTAACAACACCATCAAGATCAACAGAAGACTGCAGTTAATCTGTTATGCTAAAACACCACCATGATCAACAGGAGATTTCAGTTAACCTGCCATGCTTACAACACCACCATGATCAACAGACGACTACGGTTACTTTGCCATGCTAACAACACCATCATAAGCAACAGATGATTACGGTTAATTTGTTATGCTAACAACACTACCATGATCAGCAAAAGACTACGGTTAATCTGGCAAACTAACAACACAACCAAGATCATGAGAAGACTACGGTTAATCTGCCATGGTGTCAACACCAATATGACCAGCAGAAGAATACCACCACAATCAACAGAAGACTACGGTTAATCTGCCAAGCTAAATACCACCATAATCAACAGAGGACTACGGTTGATCTGCCATGCTAACAACACCATCGAGATAAACAGAACAACATTGTTAATCTTCCATGGTAACAACACCATAAAGATCATTAAAAGACTACGGTTAATGTGCCATGCTAAGAAGCCCACCATGATCAACAGATGATTAAGGCTGATCTTCCATGATGGCAACACCACCATGGTCAACAGAAGAATACAGTAAATTGCTATGCTAACAACAGCATCATGATCAGCAGTGGAGTATGGTTAACCTGCCATGTTAACAACACCACAATGATCAACAGAAGAGTACGGTTAATCTGCCATGATAACACCACCAAGATAAACAGCACACTACTCCTAATCTGCCATGCTAACAATACCAACAAGATCAAAAGAAGACTACGATTAATATGCCATACTAATAACCCCACCATGATCAACAGATGATTAAGGTTAATCGGCCATGCTCACCACACCACCATGATCAACAGAAGACGACGTATAATCTGTCATGCTAACAACAGCACCGTGATCAACAGTAGAATATGGTTAACGTTCCATACTAACAACACCACAATGATGAACAGAAGACTACAGTTCATCTGCAATCCTAAGAGCACCACCAAGATCAAAGGAAGACTACGGTGAATCTGCCATGCTAACAACACCACCATGATCAACAGATGACTACGGTTAATATGCCATGATAACAACAAGTTCACCAGAAGACTACGTATAATCTGCCCTCCTAACAACACCACCATGATCAACAGAAGACTACTGTTGATATACCATGCTAAAATACCACCATGATCAACATAAGACTACGGTCAATATGCCATGCTAACAATACCACCATCATAAACAGAAGACTACTGTTAATCTGTCATGCTAACAACACCACCATGATCATCAGGAGATTGCGGTTAACCTGCCATTCCATTAACACAACCATCATCAACAGAAGATTACGGTTAAGCAGCTATACTAACAACAACAACAACAACAAAAAACGATCAACAGAAGACTACAGTTAGTCTGTTATGCTAACAACACCACCATGAACAATCGAAAACTACGGTTAATATGGCATGCTAACAACGCCACCAAGATCAAGCTAAGACAACGGTCAATATCCCATGCTAACAACACTACCATGATCAACAGAAGACCACTTAACCCGCCTTGCTAACAATACCATCAAGACCAGCAGACTACGGTTAATCTGTTATACTAACGACACCATTTTGATCAACAAAAGACTACAGATAATCTGGCAAGCGAACAACACCACCAAGATCAAGAGAAGACTACGGTTAATCTTCCATGGTAACAACACCAATATGACCAGCAGAAGAATACGGTTAATCTGCCATGCGAAAAAACACCACCATAATCAACAGAAGACTACGGCTAATATGCCATGCTAAGAACCCCACCTTGATCAACAGATGGTTAAGGTTAATCGGCCATGCTCACACACCACCATGATCAACAGAAGACGACGTATAATCTGCATGTTAACAACACCACCAAGATAGATCGAACAGTATTGTTAATCTGCCATGATAACAACACCACAAAGATCAACAAAAGACTACGGTTAATATGCCATGCTAGGAACCCCACCGTGATCAACAGATGATTAAGGTTAATCTTCCATACTGACAACACCACCATGGTCAACAGAAGCCTACGGTAATTGCTATGCTAACAACAGCACCATGATCAATGATAGAGTATGGTTAACCTGATATTTCAACAACACCACCATGTTCAACAGACGACTAAGGTTAATCTGCCATGCTAACGACACCATGAAGATTAACGGTACACTACTGTTATTCTGCCATTCAAACATTACCACCAAGATCAACAGAAGACTACGGTTAATATGCCACTCTAAGAACCCCACCATGATCAACAGATGATTAAGGTTAAACTGCCATGCTAACAATTCCACCATGATCAACAGACAACGACGTGTAATCTGCCATGCTAACAACAGCACTGTGATCAACAGTAGAGTATGGTTAACCTGCCATGCTAACAACACCACAATAATCAACAGACGACTACGGTTAATCTGCCATGCTAACAACACCACCAATATTAACAGAAGTCTACGGCGAATCTGCCATGCTAACAACACCGCCATGATCAACAGAATACTACGATTAATCTGCCATGCCATAAACACCAACATCACCAGAAGATTAAGGTTAACCTTCCATGCTAACAACACCAAAATGATCAACAGAAAGGTACGGTTAATCTCCAATGCTAACAACACCACCAAGAACAAAGGAAGACTACGTTTAATTTGCCATCCTAACAAAGCCACCAGAATAACGGAAGACAATGGTTGATCTGCCATTCTATCAACACCACCAGGATCAACAGAAGATTAAGGTTAATCTGCCAAGCAAGCAGTACCACTATGATCAGCTGAAGAATACAGTTAATCTACCGTGCCAACAATACCACCATAATTAACAGAAGACTAAGGCTAATGTGCCATGCCAAGAAAACCACCATGATCAACAGAAGATTAAGGTTAATCTGCCATGCTAACAACACCACCATGATGAACAGAATTCTACGGTTGATATGCCATGCTAATAACACCACCAAGATCATTAGAAGACTGCAGGTTATCTGCCATGCTAGGAACACTACCGTGATCAACAAAAGACTACGGTCAATCTCCAATGCTAACAAAACCATCAAGATCAACAGAAGACTACAGTTAATCTGCCATGCTAGAAACACCGACAAGATCAAGTATAGACTACGGTTGATCTGCCATGCTAAAAATACCACCATGGTCAAATGAGCCCTACTTTTAATATGCCATGCTAAAAACACCACCATGATCAACATAAGACTACGGTTAATCTGCCATGATATCAAAACCAACAAGCTCACTAGAACAGTACAGTTAATCTGCCTTTCTAGCAGAACCACCATGGTATACAGAAGACTACAGTTAATCAGCCATTCTAAGAACACCACCACGATGAACAGAAGATTGAAGATAATCTGCCATGCTAACAACACCACCATGATCAACAGAAGACTACGATTAATCTGCCACGTTAGCAACACTACCATGATCAACAAAAGACTACGGTTATTCTGCAATGCTGACAACACCACCATGATCAAAAGAATATTAAGGTCAATCTGCCATGCTAACAAGACCAACAAGACCAACATAAGAGTACGGTTAACCTGCCATGCAAACACCCCCATGATCAACAGAAGATTAAGGTTAATCTGCCTTGATAAGAACACCATCATGATTAACAGAAAACTACGTTGAATCTGCAATGCTAACAAAACAACCATGATTAGTGGAAGACTACGGTTAATCTGCCATGCTAACAACACCACCATGATCAACAGAAGACTACGGTTAATCAGCCATGCTAACAACACTACGATGTTCACCAGAAGAATACGGTTAATGTGCCATGCTAAGAGCACCACCACGATCAACAGAAGATTAAGATCAATCTGCCGTGCTAACAACACCACAATGATATATAGAAGACTTCGGTTAATATGCCATGCTAACAACACCACCATGATCAACAGAAGACTACAGTTGGTATGCCATGCTAAATACCACCATGATCAACAGAAGACTACGGTTAATCTGACATAGTACCCACACTAACATGATCAAAAGGAGACTACGGTTAATATGCAATGGAAATAACACCACCATGATCAACATAAGACTACGGTTAATCTGCCATGGTAACAATACCACCATGAACAACAAAAGAGTATATTTAATCTACCATGCTAACAACACCACCGTGATCAAGAGAAAACTACGGGTAATCTGCCATGCGAATAACACCAAAAAAAAGACTACGATTAATCTGCCATGCTAACACCATGTTTAACAGAGGACTACGGTTAATTTTCCATGCTAACAACACCACCATGATCAACAGAAGATTAAGGTTAAACTGTCATGCTAACAACACCACCATCATCAACAGAAGACTACAGTCAATCTGCCACGCTAACAACACCACCATGATGAACACAAGAATACGGTTAGTATGCCATGATCAAGATACCACCATTATCAACAGAAGTCTACGATTAAGCTGCCATGCTAACCATACCACCATGATCAACAGAAGACAACGGTTAATCAGCCATGCTAAAAATACAACGATGATCAACAGAAGACTATTTTTAAGGTGCCATGCTAACAACACCACCATGATCAACAGAAGATTAAGTTTACCTGCAATGCTAACAGCACCACAATGATCAATAGAGGACTGAGGATAATCTGCCATGCTAACAACACCACCATAATCAACAGAAGAGTAAGTTTAATCTGCCCTTCTAACAACACCACTATGATCAACAGAAGACTACGGAGAATCTGCCATGCTAACAACTCTACCATGATCAAGAGACGACTACCGTTAATATCCCATGCTAACAATACCCCCACTTTTAACAGAAGACTGCCATTATTCTGCCATGCTAACAACACCACCATGATCAACAGAAGACTATGGATAGTATGCCATGCTAATATTACCACCATGATCAACAAAAGACTACAATTAATCTGCCATGCTAACACCACCACCATGATCAACAGGAGACTACGATTAATCTGCTATTTTAACAACACCAACAAGATCAACAGAAAACCACGGTTAATCTGCCATTTTAACAACACCACCATGATCAAAAGAAGACTGCAGTTTACCTGCCATGCTAACAACACTACCATGATCAACAGAAGACTGCGGTCAATGCGCCTTGCTAACAACACCACCATGATCAAGTGATGATTAAGGTTAATCTTCCATGCTAATAACACCAGGATCAATAGAAGACTATGGTTAATCTACCGTGCTAACAAGACCACCCAGATTTATAGAAGACTACGGTATATCTCCCATGCTATCAACACACCAAGATAAACATAAAACTACGGTTAATGTGCCATTCCAAGAACATTGCCATGATCACCAGTAGATTAAGGTTAATCTGCTTTGCTGACAACAACATGATCAACGAAACACTATACTATGTTAACAACACCACCAAGATGACGAGACGACTACGTTTCATCTGCTATGCTAACAACACCAAAATGATCCACAGAATACTACGGTTAATCTGCCATGCTAACAACACCACCATGATAAACAGAAGATTACTGTTAATCTGCCATGTTAACAACACCAAGATAAACAGAATTCTACGATTATTATACTATGGTAAAAGCACCGCCATGATCAACAGAAGAACAAGATTAATCTGCCATGTTAACAACGCCATCATAATCACCAGAAGACTAGGGTTAATTTGCCATGCTAACAACACCACCATGATCAACAGAAGACTAAGATTAATCTGCCATGCTAAGAAGAAAACCATGATTAACAGAAGACTACGGTTTAATCTCCCATGGTAACAACACCACCATGATCAACAGAACACGGTTAATCTGCCATGCTAACAACACCAAAAAGATCAACAGAATACTATGGTTAGTCTGCCATGCTAACACCACTACCATGATCAACAGAAGACTACGGTAAATCTGCCATGCTAACAAGACCACCATGATCAACAGAAGACTACTGTTTATCTGCCATGGTAACAACACCACCATGATCAACAGAAGACTACGGTTTATCTGCCATGCTGAAAACATTACCATGATCAACCTATGACTGCGGTGAATGTTCCTAAATAACAACATCACCGCGATCAACAGGCGATTAAGGTTAATATGCCATGATGACAACACCACCATGATCAATAGAATACTACGGTTAATCTGCCGTGCTAATAACACCACCCAGATCAACAGATGACTACGGTCAATCTTCCATGCGAACACCACCAACATAAACATAAGACTACGGTTAATGTGCCATGCTAAGAACAACACCATGATCACCTGAAGATTACGATTAATCTGCCTTGCTAACAACACCACCATGATCAACAGAAGACTACCGTTAATCTACTGTGTCAATAACACCACCAAGATGACGAGAAGACTACGTTTCATCTTCCATGCCAACAACACCAATATGATCAACAGAAGACTACGGTTAAACTGCCATGATAACAACACCAATTTGATCAACAGAAGACTACGGTTAATCTCCAATGCTAGATACACCAACAAGATCAACAGAATTCTACGGTCAATCTGCCATAGTAACAGCACCACCACGATCACCAAGGATAATCTGCTATGTTAACAACACCACCAAAGTCAACAGAAGACTTCGGTTAATCTGCCATGCTAACAACAGCACCATTTCAACGGAAGACTAAGGTAAACTGCCATACTAACAACTCTACCATGATCAACAGAAGACTACGGTTAATCTCCCATGGTAACAATACCATCATGATCAACAGAAGGCTACGGTGGATCTGTCATTCTAGCAACACCACTAAGATCAACAGAAGACTACGGTTAATTTCCCATGCCAACAATACCGTCATGATCAACAGGAGAATATTTTTAAACTGCCGTGTAAACACCAACCTTATCAACACAAGACAACGGTTAATCTGCTATGATAACAACACCACCATGATCAACAGAAGACTAAGGTTAATCTACCATGATAACAATAACACCATGATCAACAGGAGACTACGGTTAATCTGCCATGGTAACACCACCATGATCAACAGAAGGCTACGTTTAATTTACCATTCTAACAACACTACCAAGATCAACAGAAGACTACGGTTAATCTGCTATGCTAAAACACCAAGAGCAACAGAATACTAAGGATAGTCAGTCATGCTAAGAGCACCACCATGATCAACAGAAGAATACGATTAATCTGATATATTAGCAACACCACCATGATCAACAGAAGACTACTGTGAATCTGCCATGCTAACAACACCGCCATGATCAACAGAAGATTAAGGTTAATCTGCCATGCTAACAACACCACCATGATCAACAGACGACTACGGTTAATCTGCCATGCTAACATCACCACCATCATCAACAGACGAAAACGTTTAATTTGCCATGCTAACAACACCACCATTATCAGCAGAAGACTAAAGATAGTATACCATGCTAACAATACCACAATGATCAACTGAAGACTACTGTTAATCTACCATGCTAACAACACCACCAAGTTCACTAGAAGACGACTTTTAATATGCCCAGCTAGCAACACCACCATGATCAACAGAAGATTACAGTTAGTATACAATGCTTACAACACCACCATGATGAACAGTAGACTACAGCTAATCTTCCATGGTAACAACACTATCATGTTCAACAGAAGACTACGGTTAATCTCCCATGCTAACAATACCAACAAGATCAACAGCAATCTACTGTTAATCTGCTATGCTAACAACACCACCAAGATTAGCATAAGACTACGGTTAATGTGCTATGCGAAGAACAACATCATGACCAAAAGAAGATTAAGGTTAATCTACCTTGCTAACAACACCACCATGATCAACAGAAACTACGGTTAATCTACTGTGTATACAACACCACCAAGATGAACAGAAGACTACGTTTCGTCTGCCATGTTAGCAACACCAATATGATCAACAGAAGATTACGGTTAATCTGCCATGCTAACAACACCGCCATGTCAACAGAACAGAAGACTACGTGAATCTGCCATGCTCAACAGAATACGGTTAATCTGCCATGTTAACAACACCACCATAATCAACAGAAGACTGCGGTTAAACTGCCATGCTAACAACACCACAATGATCAACAGAAGGATAAGGTTAATCTGCCATGCTAATAACACCACCATTATGAACAAAAGACTGCGGTTAATCTCCCATGGTAACAACACCACCATGATCAACAGAAGGCTACGGTTAATCTGCCATTCTAACAACACCATTAAGATAAACAAAAGACTACGGTTAATCTGCCATGCTAACAACACCGCCATGATCAACAGAAGAATACTGTTAAGCTGTCATGTTAGAAGCACCACCCTAATCAACAGACGACTACGGTTAACCTGCCTCGCTGACAACACTGCCATGATGAACAGAGGACTGAGGTTAATCTGCCATGCTAATAACACCAGCATGATCAACAGGAGACCACGGTTAATCTCCCATGCAAACAATACCACTATGATCAACAGAAGGCTACGGTTAATCTGCCATGCTAACAAAACCAACAAGATTAACAGAATACATATGGTTAATTTGCCATGCTAACAACACCATCATGATGAAGGGAAGACTACGCTTAATCAGCCTTGCTATCAACACCACGATAATCAACAGAAGACTACTTTTAATGTGCCAAGCTTATAACACCAATATGATGAACAGAAGATTAAGGTTAATGTGCCATGCTAACAGCACCACAAAGATCAATAGAAGACTGTAGTTAATCTGCTATGTTAACAACACCACCCTAATAAACAGAAGACTACGGTTAATCCGCCATGCTAACAATATCACCATGATCAACAGGAGACTACGGTTAATCTGCCATCGTAACTACACCATCATGATCAACATAAGACTAAGTTTAATTTGCCACGATAACAGCACCACCATGGTCAACATAAGACTACGTTAAATCTGAAATGGTAACACCACCACCATGATCAAGAGAAGACTACGTTTATTCTTCCATGCTAACAACACCAACAAAAGTCTACGATTAATCTACCATGCTAACACCACCATGATCAACAGAAGACTACGGTTTCTCTTCCTTGCTAACATCGCCACCATGATCAACAGAAGACTGCGGTGAATGTGTCTTGCTAACAATGCCACCATGATCAACAGAAAACTGTGGTGAATGTATCTTGCTAACAATGCCACCATGATTAATAGAAGATTAAAGAAACTCTGCCATGCTAACACCACCATGATCAATAGAAGACTATAAGTGATCTGCCGTGCTATTAACTCCGCCCAGATCAAGAGAAGACTACGGTTAATCTGCCATGCAAACAACACCACCAAGATTAGCATAAGACTACGGTTAATGTGCTATGCGAAGAACAACATCATGACCAAAAGAAGATTAAGGTTAATCTACCTTGCTAACAACACCATCATGATCAACAGAAACTACGGTTAATCTACTGTGTATACAACACCACCAAGATGAACAGAAGACTACGTTTCGTCTGCCATGTTAGCAACACCAATATGATCAACAGAAGATTACGGTTAATCTGCCATGCTAACAACACCGCCATGTCAACAGAACAGAAGACTACGTGAATCTGCCATGCTAACAACACCACCAAGATCAACAGAATTCTACAATTAATCTGCCATGGTGACAACACCACCATGATCAACAGGAAACTACGGTTAATCTCTCATGGTGAAAACACCACCATGATCAACAGGCGATTAAGTTTAATCTACAATGCTAACAACACCACTAAGATCGACAGAAGGCTACGGTTAATTTGCTATGCTAACAACACTACCATGATCAACAGAATACGCTTCAGCTTCCATGTTAACAACACAACCCTAATCAACAGAAAATTTCTATTAATCTGCCATGCTAACAACATCACCATGATCAACAGTAGACTATGGTTAATCTCCCATACTAAAATTACCTCCATGATCAACAGAATGCTACAGTTAATCTGCCATCCAACAACACCACCAAGATGAACAGTAGACTACGGTAAATCTGCCATGCTAACAACACCATCTAAACCAACAGAATACTATGGTTAATCTGTCATACTAACGATACCATCATGATCAGCAGAAGAATACGTTTAATCTGCAATTTAACACCGCCCTAATCAACAGAAGACTACGGTTAATCTGCCATTCTAACAACACCACCATGATCAACAGAAGACAAAGGTTATTCAGCCATGCTAACACCACCATGATCAACAGGAGACTACGGTTAATCTCCCATGCTAACAACACTTCCATGACCAATAGAAGGCTACTATTAATCATCGATGGTAACTATACAAACAAGATCAGCAGAAGCCTACGTTTAATCTACCATGGTAACAACACTGCCATGATCAACAGAAAACTACAAGTTAATCTGCCATGCTAACAACACCACCATTATCAACAGAAGACTAAGGTTAATTTGTCATAATAACACCAAAATCAACAGAAGACTAAGAGTAATTTTTCATGCTAACAACACCACCGTGGTCAACTGTAGAGTATAGTTAACCTGCCTTGTTAACAACTCCTCCATGATGAACAAAAGACTACGGTTAAACTTTCATGCTAACAACACCTCCATGATCAACAGAAAACTATGGTTAATATGCCATGCTAACAACACCACCATGATCAACAAAAGACTAAGGTTAATCTGCCATGCTAACAACACTACCATGATCAATAGGAGAGTACGGTTAATCTCCCATGGTAACCACCATGATCAGCAGGTTGCGGTTAGCCTGTCATGCTAACAACACCACCGTGATCAACAGAAAGCTACAGTTAACCTGCCATGCTAACAAGACCACTAAGATCAACAATAGACTACGGTTAATCTGCCATGCTAACAACACCACCATGATCAACAAAAGAATGCGGTTAAGCTGCCATGTGAACAACACCACCATAATAAACAGAAGACTACGGTTAATCTGACGTGTTAACAATACCACCATCATCTCCAGAAGCAAACGTATAATCTGCTATGCTATCAAGCACCATGATCAACAGAAGCCTAAGGTTGATCTGCCATGCTTGCAACATCACCATGATCAAGAGGAGACTACGGTTAATTTCCCATGCTAGCAAAACCCACCATGATCAACTTTATGCTACGGTCAATCTGCCATGCTAACACCACCAAGATCAACAGAAGACTACGGTTAACGTGCTATGCTAAGAACACCACCATAATCAACAGAAGATTAAGGTTAATGTGCTATGCTAACAACACCACCATGATCAATAGAAGATTAAGGCTAGTTTGCCATGTTAAGAACACCACCATGATCAACAAAAGACTACGGTTAATCTGCTTTGCTAAGAACACCACCATGATCAACAGAAGACTACGGTTAATTTGCCATGCTAACAACACCAATATGATCAAGAAAAGACTACGCTTAATATACAATGCTAACAACACCGCCATGATCTACAAAAGACTACGTTTAATCTGCCATGCTAACAACACCAATAAGATCAACAATATTCTATGGTTAATCTGCCATGCTAACAACACCACCATGATCAGCAGAAGAATAAGGTTAATCTGCCATGTTAACAACACTACCATAATCAACAGAAGACTACGGTTTTGCCATGCTAACAACACCACCATGATCAACAAAAGACTAAAGTTAATCTGCCATGCTAACAACACTATGATCAATAGGAGAGTACGGTAAATCTCCCATGGTAACAACACCACCATGATCAGAAAAGACTAATGTGTCATGCTAACACCACCAAGATCAACAGAAGATTACGGTTAATTTGTTATGCTAAGAACAACACCATGATCAACAGAAGATTAAGGTTAATGTACTGTGCTAACAACACCATCTTGATCAACAGAAGATTAAGGTTTATCTGTCGTGCTTAGAACACCATCAAGATCAACAAATGACTACGGTTAATCTGCTAACCTAAGAACACCACCATGATCAACAGAAGACTACGGTTAATCCTCAATGCTAACAACACCAATATCAAGAAAAGTCTGCGGATAATTGTCCATGCTAAAAACACTACCATGATCGACTGTAGAGTATGGTTAACCTGCCTTGCTAACAATACCACCATTATCAACAAAAGACTACGATTAAACTTCTATGCTAACAACATCAAAACCATGGTCAACAGAAGACTACGGTTAATCTGCCATCCTAACAACACCACCTTGATCAACAGAGGATTAAGGTTTATCTGTCATGCTTACAACACTATCAGGATCAACAAAAGACTACGGTTAATCTGCCATGCTAGCAACACCACCATGATAAACAGAGATCTACTGTCAATCTGCCATGCTAACAACACAACCATGATCAAGAGAAGTCTACAATTAATCTGCCATGTTAACAATTCCGTCTTGATCAACGTTAGCCTACGGTTATTCTGTCATGCGAACTACCCCACCATAATCAACAGAAGATTAAGGTTAATCTGCCATGCTAACAACACCACTAAGATCAACAGAAGACTACAGTTAATCTGCCATGCTAACAACACCACCAAGATCAACAGAAGACTACGTTTAGTATGCTATGCATTAATGCCACCATAATCAACAGAAGATTACGGTTAATCTGCCATGCAAACACCACCACCATGATCAACAGGAGACTATGGTTAATCTGCCATGCTAACAACACCACCCTGATCAACAGAACAATACGATTAATCTGCCATGATAACAACACCTCCGTGATCAATAAGACTACGGTTAATCTGCCATGATAAAAGCACGACCAAGATAAACATAAGTCTACGGTTAATGTGCCATGCTAAGAAGAACACCATGATCACCAGAAGACTAAGGTTAATCTGCCGTCCTAACAACACCACCATGATCAGCAGAAGACTACGGCTAATCTACAATGTTAACAACACCGCCAAGATTAACAAAATACTACATTTCACCTGCCATGCTAACAACAGAAGACTAAGTTTACATGCCATGGTAACATCACCCTAATCAAAAGAAGACTACGCTTAATCTGCCATGCTAACAACACCACCATGATCAACAAGAGACAATGGTTAATCTGCCATGCTAACAATACCACCATGATCAACAGAAGACTACGGTTAATCTGCCATTCTAACAACACCACCAAGATCAGTAGAAGACTACGGTTAATTTGCCATGCTAACATCAACTAGGCCAACAGAATGCTACAGTTAATCTATCATGCTAACAAAACCACCATGAACAACAGAAAAATACGGTTAATCTGCCATGTTAACAACAGCACCCCAATAAACAGAAGTCTACGGTTAATCTGCCATGCTAACAACATCACCATGATGAACAGAAGTCTCAGGTTTGTCTGCCTTGCTAACAACACCTAGATCAACAGAAGAGTACGGTTAATCTCCGATGCTGAGAACAACACCATGATCAACAGAAGGCTACGGTTATTGTGCTATGCTAACAACACTACCAAGATCTACAGAAGACTGCAGTTAATCTTCCATGGTAACAACACCACCATGATCAACAGATGACCACGGTAAATCTGCCATGCTAACAACACCAACATGATCAACATAAAAATACAGTTAATCTGCCATGCTAACAAGATCAACAAGACCAACAGAATTCTACGGTTAATCTGCCATGCTAACAACACCAATATGATCAACAGAATTCTACGGTTAATCTGCCATGCTAACAACACCAATATGATCAACAGAATTCTACGGTTAATCTGCCATGCTAACAACACCAATATGATCAACAGAAAGCTACGGTTAACCTGCCATGCTAACAACACCAACATGATCAAAAGAATTCTATGTTTATCTGATATGCGAACAACACCTCCATGATGAACTGAAGAATACGGTTAATCTGCCATGTTAACAACATCACCATAATCATTAGATGACTCTGGTTAATCTGCCATGCTTACAATACCACCATGATCAGCAGAAGACTAAGATTAATCTGCCATGCTAACAACAACATCATGATCAACAGAATTTTAAGGTTAATCTGCCTTGCTAACAACACCAATATGATCAACAGAAGACAACGTTTAATCTGCCATACTAACACCAACATGATCAACGGAATTCTACGGTTAACCTGATGTGCTAACAAAACCACCATGATGAATATAACAATACGGTTAATCTGCCGTGTTAACAGCACCACCACAATCCATAATCATTAGATGACTATGGTTAATCTGCCATGCTTACCTCACCATGATCAGCAGAAGACTGAAGTTAATCTGCCAAGCTAACAACACCACCATGATCAACAGGAGACTACGGTTAATCTCATAGTAACAACACACCACCATGACCAACAGAAGATATGATTAATTTGACATGCTAAAAACACATCTCAGATCAACAGAAGACAACGGTTAATCTGCCATGCTAACAGCACCACCATTATCAACATAAGACTAAGGTTAATCTGCCATGCAAACAATGCCACCATGATCAACAGGAGACTAATGTTAATCTGCCATGCAAACAACACCACCATGATCAACAGGAGACTACGGTTAATTTCTTTTGGTAACATCACCACCATGCTCAACAGAAGGCTACATTGATATGCCATGCTAACAACGCCACAAGGATCAGGAGAATACTACGCTTAATCTGCCATGCTAACAACACCAATAAGATCAACAAAATACTACGGTTGAGCTTTCATGCTAACAACACCATCATAATCAACAAAAGAATACGGTTAATCTACCATGATAACAACACCACTATAATAAAGAGAAAACTGCGATTAATTTCCTATGATAACAAAACCACCATGATCTACACACAACTAAGGTTAATCTGCCATGTAAGCAGCACCACTATGATCAACAGGAGGCTACGGTTGGTCTCCCATGCTAACAACACCATTAAGATCAAGGAAAGACTACGGTTAATCTGCCATGCTAACAACACAATCATATTCAACAAAAGAACACGGTTAATCTGTCGTACTAACAACACCAGCCTAATCAACAGAAGACTACGGTTAATCTGCCATGCTAATAACACCACTATGATCAACAGGAGACTACATTTAAATTCCCATGCTAACAACACCACCATGATCAACGGAAGGCGTAATTAATCTGCCATGATAACACCACCATGATCAACAGAAGCCTAAGGTTAATCTGCCATGCTTGCAACACTACCATGATCAACAGTAGGCAACGTTTACTCTGCCATGCTAAGAACCTCACAAAGGTCAACAGAAGACTACGGTTAATCTGCCATCCTAACAACACCTCCATAACACATAGGAGACTACGGTTAATTTCCCATGCTAACAGCACCGCCATGCTCAACAAAAGGCCACGTTTAATCTGCCATGCTAACAACATTACCAAGATCAACACAAAACTACGGTTAATCTGCCATGGTAACAACACTACTATAATCAACATAAGACTACAATTAATTTGTCATCCTAATAACACCACCATCATCAATAGAGGCATACGGTTAATATGCCACGCTAAAACACCAACATGATCAACAGAAGCCTAAGGTTAATCTGCCATGCTTGCAACACCACCCTGATTAAGAGGAGACTACGGTAAATATCCAATGCTAACAACAACCACCATGATCAAATTTATTCTACGGTTAATCTGCCATGCTAACAATACCAACAAGATCAACAAAGTACTACGGTTAATCTCTCATGCTAACAACACCACCATGGTCACTAAAAGAATACGATTAATCTGCCATGTTAACAACACCACAGTAAACAGAAGACTGTGTTTAATCTGCTATGCTAACAAAACTATCATGATCTACACACGACTAAGGTAAATCTACCATACAAACAACACCACTATGATCAACAGGAGGCTACGGTTATTCTCCCATGCTAACAACACCATCAAGATCAAGAAAAGACTACGGTAAATCTGCCACGCTAAAACACCACCATGATCAACAGAAGCCTAAGGTTAATCTGCTATGCTTGTAACACCACCCTGATTAAGAGGAGACTACGGTAAATATCCAATGCTAACAACAACCACCATGATCAAATTTATACTACGGTTAATCTGCCATGCTAACAACACTAACAAGATCAACAAAATACTACGGTTAATCACTCATGCTAACAACACCACCATAGTCAATAAAAGAATACAGTTAATCTGCCATGTTAACAACACACTAAACAGAAGACTGTGGTTAATCTGCTATGCTAACAAAACCATCATGATCTGCAGACGACTAAGGTTAGTCTGCCATGCAAACAACACCACTATGATGAACACGAGGCTACGGTTATTCTCCCATGCTAACAACACTATCAAGATCAAGAAAAGACTACGTTTAATCTTCCACGCTAACAACACAACCATGATCAACAAAAGAATACGATTAATCTACCGTGCTAACAACACCAGCCTAATCAACAGAAGACTACGGTTAATTTGCCATGTTAACAACACCACCATGATCAACAGGAGACTACAATTAAACTCCCATGCTAACAACACCATGATCAACAGAGGGCTTAATTAATCTGCCATGATAACAACACCATCATGATCAACAGAAGCCTAAGGTTAATCTGCCATATTAGCAACACCACCATGATCAACGATAGGCTACGTTTAATCTGCTATGCTAACAACACCACAAAGGTCAACAGAAGACTACGGTTGATCTGCCATCGTAACAATACCTCCATGATAAATAGGAGACTACAGTTAATTTTCCATTTTAAAAACACCACCATGATCAACAGATGGCTACGTTTAATCTGCCATACTAACAACATTACCAAGATCAACAGAAAACAACGTTAATCTGCCATGGTAACAACACTACTGTAATCAACAGAAGACTACGGTTAATTTGCCATCCTAATAGCACCACCATCATCAAAAGAAGCATATAATTAATCTGCCATGCTAAAAACACCACCAAGATCAACAGAAGCCTAAGGTTAATCTGCCCTGCTTGCAACACCACCCTGATTAAGAGGAGACTACGGTAAATATCCAATGCTAACAACAACCACCATGATCAAATTTATACTACGGTTAATCTGCCCTGCTATCAACACCAACAATATCAACAAAATCCTACGGTTAATCTCTCATGCTAATAACACCACCATGATCAATAAAAGGATACGGTTAATCTGCCATGTTAACAACACCACACTAAGCGGAAGACTGTGGTTAATCTGCTATGCTAAGAAAACCATCATGATCAATAGACGACTAAGGTAAATCTGCCATGTAAACGACACCACATCGATCAAAAGGAGGCTACGGTTAATCTTCCATGCTAACAACACCATCAAGATCAACAGAAGACTACGTTCAATCTACCATGCTAACAACACTACCATGATCAACAGAAGAATACGGTTGATATGGCATGCTAACACCCGCCTAATCAACAGAAAACTAAGGTTAATCTACCATGCTAACGACACCACCATGATCAACAGGAGATTAAGGTTAATCTCCTATGCTAACAACACAATGAAGATCAACAGAATACTACGGTTAATCTGCCATGCTAACAATACAATCATGATCAACAGAAAAATACAGTTGCTCTGTCATGCTAACAACACCTGCCTAATCAATAGAAGATTATGGTTAATCTAACATGCTAACAACACCATAATTAACAGGAGACTAAGGTTAATCTGCCATGTTAACAACACCACCAAGATAAACATAAGACTACGGTTAATGTGCAATGCTAAGAACAACACCATGATCACCAGAAGATTAAGGTAAATCTGCCTTGCTAACAACACCACCATGATCAGCAGAAGACTACGGTCAATCTACATTGTCAACAACACCGTCAAGATTAACAGAAGACTACGTTTTATCTGACATGCTTACAACACCAACTTGATCAACAGAAGGCTATGGGTAATCTGCCATGCTAACAACACCACTAAGATCAAAAGAAGACAACGGTTAATCTGCCATGCTAACAACACCACCATGATCAACATAAGACTAAGGTCAATCTGCCATGGTAACAACACCACCATGATCAACAGGAGACTACGGTTGATCTCCTTTGCTAACTGCACCACCATGATCAAGAGAAGGCTTAGTCTAATCTGCCGTGCTAACAACACCACAAAGGTCAACAGAAGACTACTGTCAATCTGCCATGCTAACAACACCAACAAGATCAACAAAATACTACGGTTAAGCTCTCAAGCTAAAAACACCACAATAATCAGCAAAAAATGCGGTAAATCTGCCATGTTAACAACACCACTCTAATCCACAGAAGACTGCGGTTAATCTGTTATGCTAACAAAACCACCATGATCAACAGATGACTAAGGATAATCTGCATTGTTAACAACACCACCATGATCAACAGGAACCTACGGTTAATCTCCCATGCTAACAACACAATGAAGATCAACAGAATACTACGGTTAATCTGCCATGCTAACAACACAACCATGATTAACACAAGGCTACGGTTAATCTGCCATGCTAACAACACCAGCCTAATCAACAGAAGAGTACAGTTACTCTAACAGGCTAACACCACCACCACGGTCAACAGGAGACTAAGGTTAATCTGCCATGCTAACACCACCAAGATAAATATAAGAGTACGGTTAATGTGCCATGCTAGGAACAGCACTATGATCAGCAGAACATTACGGTTAATCTGTCCTGCAAACAACACCACCATGATCAGCAGAAGACTACGGTTAATCTACATTGTTAACAACACCGCCAAGATTAACAAAAGACTACGTTTCATCTGCCATGTTAACAAAACCAAAATAATCAACAGAAGACAAAGGTTGATATGCCATTGTAACAACACCACCCTAATCATCAGAAGACTATGGTTAATCTGCCATGCTTGCAACACCACCATCATCAACAGAAGATTAAAGTTAATCTGCCATGCTAACAAAACCATCATGATGAACAGGAGACTACGGTTATTGTCATAGTAACAAAACCACCATGATCAACAGAAGGCTATGGTTAATCTGCCATGCTAACAACACCAAGATCAAAGAAGACAACGGTTAATATGCCATGCTAACAGCACCACCATGATCAACAAAAGACTACGGTTAATTTGCCATGCTAACAATACCACCATGAACAACAGGAGAGTACGGTTAATCTGTTAAAAACAACATGATCAACAGAAGGCTACGTTTAATCTGCCATGCTAACAACACCACAAAGGTCAACAGAAGACTACGGTTTATCTGCCATGCTAACAACACCATCTATATCATCAAAATACTACTGTTTATCCCTCATGCTAACAACACCACCATGATCAACAAAAGAATATGGTTAATCTGCCATGCTAACAACACCACACGAATTAACAGAAGACTGCGGTAAATCTGTTATGATAACAAAACCACAGTAATAAACAGACGACTATGGTTAATCTGCCGTGTAAACAACACCAAAATGATCAACAGCAGGCTACGGTTAATCTTCTATGCTAACAACACCATCAAGATCACCAGAGGACTACGGTTAATTTGCCATGTTAACAACACTACCATAATCAACAGAAGGCTGCGTTTAATCTGCCATGCTAATAACACCACTATGATTAACAAAAGAATATGGTTAATTTGCCATGCTAACAAGACCATTCAAATCAACAGAACACTGCTGTAATTCTGCTATGCTAATAAAACCACCATGATCAACAGACGACTAAGGTTAATCTCCCATGCAAACAACACCAAAATGATCAACAGGAGGCTACAGTTAATCTCCCATGCTGACAACACCGTCAAGATCAACAGAAGACTACGATAAATTTGCCACGTCAACACCACCACCATAATCAACAAAAGGCTACTTTTAATCTGCCATGGTAACGACACCACCATGATCAACAGAAGACTACGGTTACTGTGTCATGCTAACTCCACCATGATCAACAGAATTCTACGGTTAATCTACCATGCCAACAACACCAACAAGATCAGCAGAATTCTACGGTTAATCTGAAATGCTAACAGCACTAGTATGATCAACAAAAGACTTCGGTTAATCTCCCATGCTAACAACACCAACAAGAGCAGCAAATACTACGTTAATCTGCAGTATTAACAATACCACCCTAATCAACAGACGACTGCGGTTAATCTACTATGCTAACAACACAACCATGATCAACAGAAGAATACGGGTAATCTGCCATGCTAACAGCACCAACCTAATCAACAGAAGACTACGGTTAATCTGCCATGCTAACAAAACCACCATGATCAACAGAGGAGTACAGTTAATTTCCCATGCTAGCAACACCATGATCAACAGAAGGCTACGTTTGATCTTTCAAGCTAACAACACCACCAAGATCAATAAAGACTACGCTTAATCTTGCATGGTAACAACACCACCATGATCAATAGGAGACTACGGTTAATTTGCGTTGCTAACAACACCACCATGATCAACAAAATGATACAGTTAATCTGACATGCTAACTACACCAGCCTAATTAACAGAAGACTACGGTTAATCTGTCATGTTAACACCACCATGATCAACAGGAGACCACATGAGTACATTTAATTTCCCATGCTAACAACACGACCATGATCAACATAAGAATACGGTTAATCTGTCATGTCAACAACACCACCTTAATCAACAGAAGACTACGGTTAATCTACCATACTAACAACACCACCATGATGAACAGAAGTCTAATGTTAGTCTGCCTTGCTAACACCACCTAGATCAACAGGTGACTGCGCTTAATCTGCCATGCTAAGAACGCCACCATGATCAATAGAAGACTACGTTTAATCTAATGGTAACAACACCAAGATCAACAGAACACTACGGTTAATCTGCCATTGTAACAACAACACCATGATCAACAGAAGACTACGTTTAATCTGCCATACTAACAACACCACCATGATCAACAGAAGAATACGTTTAATCTGCCATGCTAACAACAACAACAAGATCAGCAGAATTCTACTGTTATTCTGCCATGCTAACAGCACCATTATGATCACCAGAAGACTACGGTTAATCTGCCATGCTAGCAACACCACCCTGATGAACAGAAGTCCAATGTTAGTCTGCCTTGCTAATACCACCTAGATCAACAGGAGACTACGGTTAATCTCCCATGCTAAGAGCACCACCATGATCAACAGAAGGCTACGGTTAATCTGCCATGCTAACAATATCAAAAATATTAACGATTCTATGGTTACTATGCCATGCTAACAACAGCAACAAGATCAACAGAATTCTACGGTTAATCTGCCATGCTAACAACACCAATATGATCAGCAGAGGACTACAGTTAATCTGCCATGCTAACAACACCACCATCATCAACAGAAGACTACGGTTAATCTGCCATGCTAACAACATCAACAAGATCAAAAGTATTCTACGGTTATTCTGATATGGTAACAACACCACCATGATGAACAGAAGACTACGGTTAATGTTCCATGTTAACATCACCACCATGATCAACAGAACACTATGATCAATCTGCCATGCTTACAACACCAGCATGATCAAGAGAGGAGTAAGGTTAATCTGCCATGCTAAGAACACCACCATGATCAACAAGAAACTACGGTTAATCTAATGGTAACAACACAAGTATGATCAACAGAAGGCTATGGTTAATCTTCCAAGCTGACAACACTACTGTCTTGTTCAGGAAGTAAATTACCTGGGTCTTGTTCAGGAACTACAGTACCTTGGCCTTGTTTAGGAAGCATGATTCCTGGGTCGTGTTCAGGAAGTACATTCTCTGTGTCTTGTTCACGAGCTAAAGTACTTGGGTCTTCTTCAGGAGTTACAGTACCTTGGTTTTGTTCAGAAGCTACAGTGCCTGGGTCTTTTTCAAGAGTATCAGTACCTGGGAATTCTTTTGGAGCTACAATACCCGGGTCGTGTTCAGGAGCTACTGTACCTGGGTCTTGTTCAGGAGCTACAGTACCTGGGTCTCGTTTTGGAACTATATTTCCTCGGTCGTGTTGAGGAAGTATATTACTTGGGTCTTGTTCAGGAGCTACAGTACCTGAGGCTTGTTTAGGAGCTACATTACCTTCATCTTGTTCAGGAGGTACATTACCTGTGTTTTGTTTAGGAGTTACAATACCTTGGTCTTGTTCAGGAGCTACAGTACCTAGGTCTTGTTCAGGAGCTACAGTTTAGGAGGTTCAGTACTTTGGTCTCATTTAGGAAATATGTTTCCTGGGTCGTGTTCAGAAAATATTGTTCAAGAGCGATAGTACGTGGGTCATGTTCAGGAGCTACAGTACTTGAGTCTTGTTCAGGAGATACAGTACCTGGATCTTGTTCATGAGCTACCGTACCTGGGTCTTGTTCAGGAGCTACAGTACCTGGGTCTTGTTCAGGAGTTACAGTACCTTGGTCTCGATCAGGAGGTACAGTACCTGGAACTTGTTCAGGAGCTATAGGACCTGGGTTTTGTTCAGGAGCTACATTACCTGGGTCTTGTTCAGGAGCTACAGTACCTTGGTCTTGTTCAGGAGTTACAGTTCCTAGGTCTCGTTTAGGAACTATATTTCCTAGGTCGTGTTCAGGAAGTATATTACACGGGTCTTGTTCAGGAGGTACAGTACCTGAGGCTTGGTTAGGAGTTACAGTACCTTGGTCTTGATCAGGAGCTACAGTACCTGGAACTTGTTCAGGAGCTACAGGACCTGGGTTTTGTTCAGGAGGTACATTACCTGGGTCTTGTTCATGAGGTACAGTACCTGGGTCGTGTTCAGAAAGTACATTACCTGTGTATTGTTCAGGAGGTACAGTTCCTGGTTCTTGTTCAGGAGTTACAGTATCTGAGTCTTGTTCAGGTGCTCCAGTACCTGGACCTTGTTCAGAAGCTACAGTATCTGGGTCTTGTTCAGGAGTTACAGTTTTCAGGTCTCTTTTAGGAACTATATTTCCTAGGTCGTGTTCAGGAAGCATATTACACGGGTCCTTTTCAGGAGCTACAGCACCTGGGACTTGTTTAGGAGATACAGTACCTGGGTGTTGTTCAGTAGGTTTTTTTTTTAGGAGGTACAGTACCTTGATATTGTTCAGGAGCTACAGTACCTGGGACTTGTTTAGAAGCTACATTACCTGGGTCTTGTTCAGGAGATATATTACGTAGGTCTTGTTCAGGAGCTACAGTACCTGGGTCTTGTCCAGGAGCTACAGTACTTAGGTCTCTTTTAGGAACTATATCTTCTGGCTCGTGTTCAGGACGTACATTACCTGGGTCTTGATCAGGATCTACTGTGCCTGGGTCTTGTTCAGGAGCAACAGTCCCTTGGTCTCGTTTAGGATCTATATTTACTGGGTCGTGGTCAGGAATACATTACTTGGGTCTTGTTCAGGAGCTATAGCACCTTGGTCTCGTTTAGGAACTATATTTCCTAGGTCGTTTTCAGGAAGTACATTCCATAGGTCTTGTTCAGGAACTAAAGTACATGAGTCTTGTTCAAGAGGTATAGTACTTGAGTCATGATCAGGAGGTATAGTTCCTTGGTCTCGTTTAGGAACTATATTTTCTGGGTCGTGTTCAGGAAGTATATTACCTGGGTCTTGATCAGGAGATATTGTATCTGGGTCTTGTTTAGGAGTTACAGTACCTGGGTCTTGTTCAGGAGCTAGAGTACCTGGGTCTAATTCAGGAGGTACAGCACCTGGGTCTTGTTCAGGAGGTACAGTACTTGGGTCTTGGTCACGAGCTACAGTACCTGGGTCTTGTATAGGAGCTACAGTACCTGGTTCTTGTTCAGGATCTACAGTACCCTGGTCTTGTTCAAGAGCTACAGGAACTGAGTCTTGTTCAGGAGCTATAGTACCTTGGTCTCTTTTAGGAACTATACTTCCTGGGTCGTGTTCAGGAAGTACATTATCTGGGTCTTGTCCAGGAGCTACAGTAACTGAGTCTTGTTCTAGAGCTACAGTACCTGGGTCTTTTTAAGGAGCTAAAGTACCTTGGTCTCGTTTAGGAACTATATTTCCTAGGTCGTGTTCAGGAAGTATATTACACGGGTCTTCTTCAGGAACTATATTACCTTAGGCTTGGTTAGGAGCTACAGTACCTTCGTCTTGTTCAGGAGCTACAGTACCTGGGATTTGTTTAGGAGATACAGTACCAGGGTGTTGTTCAGTAGCTTTTTTAGGAGGTACAGTACCTTGATATTGTTCAAGAGCTACAGTACCTGGGACTTGTTTAGGTGGTACAGTATCTGGGTCTTGTTCAGGAGCTGCAGTACCTAAGTCTTGTTCAGGAGCTACAGTAACTGGGTCTTGTTCAGGAGGCACAGTACCTAGGTCTCATTTAGGAAATGTATTTCCTGGGTCGTGTTCAGAAAGTATATTACCTGGGTCTTGTTCAGGAGCTATAGTACGTGGGTCATGTTCAGGAGCTACAGTACTTGGGTCTTGTTCAGGAGATACAGTACCTGGATCTTGTTCATGAGCTACCGTACCTGGGTCTTGTTCAGGAGCTACAGTACCTGGGACTTGTTTAGGAGATACAGTACCTGGGTCTTGTTCAGTAGCTGCAGAACCTATGTCTTGTTCAGGTGCTACAGTACCTGGGTCTTGTCCAGAAGCTACAGTACCTTGTTCTCATTTAGGAACTATATTTCCTGTGTCGTGTTTAGGAAGTACATGACCTGGGTTTTGTTCGGGAACTACAGTACCTTGCTCTCTTTTAGGAGCTATATTTCCTAGATCGTGTTCAGGAAGTACATTGCCTGGGTCTTGTTCAGGAGGAAATGTATCTGGATCTTGTTCAGGAGCTACAGTGCCTGGGTTTTGTTCAAGACCTATAGTACCTGGGTCTTTTTCAGGAGATACAGTACCTGAGAATTGTTCAGGAACTACAATACCTGGACCTTTTTTTAGGAGCTACAGTACTTGGGTCTTGTTCACGAGCTACAGTACATTGGTCATGTTTAGGATCTGTATATCCTGGGTCGTGTTGAGGAAGTATATAACCTGGGTCTATTTCAGGATCTATAGTATCTTGTTTAGCAGCTACAGTATCTGGGTCTTTTTCAGGAGCTACTGTACCTGGGCCTTGTTCAGGAATTACAGTACCTGGGTCTTGTTCAGGATCTACAGTACCTGGGTTTTGTTCGGGAGCTACAGTACCTGGGTCTTTTTCAGGACCTACAGTACCTTGTTCTAGCTTAGAAACTATATTTCCTGGGTCGTGTTCAGGAAGTAATTTTTCTGGGTCTTGATTAGGTGCTACTGTGCCTGAGTCTTATTCAGGAGATACAAGACCTGTGTCTTGTTCAGGAGCTGCAGTACCTTGGTCCTGTTCAGGAGCTATAGTCCCTGGGTCTTGTTCAGGAGATACAATACCTGGGTCTTGTTCTGGAGCTACAGTACCTTGGTCTTGTTCTGGAGCTGCAGTACCTTCGTCTTGTTCAGGAGATACAGTGCCTGGATCTTGTTCAGGATATACAGTACCTGGGTCTTGTTTAGGAGGTACGGTAACTGTTTTTTTTTTCAGGAGCTATAGCACCTTGTTCTCTTTTAGGAAATATATTTCCTGGGTCGTGTTCAGGAAGTACATTACCTTGGTGTTGACCAGGAGCTACTGTACCTGGGTCTTGTTGAGGAGCTATACAGGACATGGGTTTTGTTCAGGGGCTGTAGTACCTTGGTCTTGTTCAGATGCTACAGGGCCTGAGTCTTGTTCAGGATATGCAGTGCCATGGTCTTGTTCAGGGGCTACAGTATGTGGGTCTTGTTCAGGAGCAACAGTACCTTGGTCGTGTTCAGGAAGTACATAACCTCGATCTTGATCAGGAGCTACGATACCTGGGTCTTGTTCGTGATCTACAGTACCTGTGTCTTGTTCAGGAGGTACAGTACCTTGGTTTTGTTCAGGGGCTACAGTTCCTGGTTCTTGTTCAAGGTCTACAGTACCTGGGTCTTGTTCAAGGGCTACGGTACCTGAGTCTTGTTCAGGAGCTACAGTACCTTGTTCTTGTTTAGGAACTATATTTCCTGGGTCGTGTTCAAGAAGTATATTATCTGGATCTTTTCCAGGAGCTACAGTAACTGAGTCTTGTTCAAGAGCTACAGTACCTGGGTCTTTTTAAGGAGCTACAGTACCTGGATCTTGTTAAGGAGCTACAGTACCGTGGTCTCGTTTAGTATCTATATTTCCAAGGTCGTGTTCAGGAAGTACATTACCTGGATCTTGTTCATACTAGGTCTTGTTCCTGAGCTACAATAACTGGGTCTTGTTTAGGAGCTACAGTACCTGGGTCTTTTTCAGGAGCTACAGTACCTTGGTCTCTTTTAAGAACTATATTTCCTTGGTCGTGTCCAGGAAGTACATTCCCTAGGTTCTTGTTCAGGAGCTACAGTACTTTGGTCTTGTTCAGGAGATACAGTACGTTGGTCTTTTTTACGGGCTAATGTACCTTGGTCTTGTTCTGGAGCTACATTACCTGGCTCTTGTTCAACGGCCACAGTACCTGGGTCTTGTTCAGGAGCTACAGTACTTGGGTCTTGTTCAGGAGATACAGTACGTTGGTCTTTTTTAGGGGCTAATGTACCTTGGTCTTGTTCTGGAGCTACATTACCTGGCTCTTGTTCAACGGCTACAGTACCTGGGTCTTGTTAAGGAGATACAGTGCCTGGGTCTTATTCAGAAGTTACAGTACCTGGGTCGTGTTAAGGAGCTACAGTACCTGGGTCTTGTTCAGGAGCTACATTATATGGGTCTTGTTCAGGAGCTACAGTACTTTGGTCTCTTTTAGGAACTATATTTCCTGGGTCGTGTTCAGGAAGTATATTACTTTGGTCTTGCTCAGGAGCTACAGTACCTGGGTCGTTTTCAGGAGCTACAATACCTTGGTCTCGTTTAGGAAGTATATTTCCTGTATCCTGTTCAGGAAGCACAGTCCCTGTATCTTGTTCAGGGGCTAGAGTACATGAGTTTTCTTCAGGATCGACAATAACTGGGTCTTCTCAAGGAGCCAAAGAACCTGGGTCTTGTTCAGGAGCTACAGTATCTTGGTCTCGTTTAGAAACTATATTTCCTAGGTCGCGTTCACGAAGTAGATTTCTGGATCTTTTTCAGGAGCTAAAGTACTTGGGTCTTCTTAATTAGCAACAGTACCTGGGTCTTGTTCAGGAGCTATAGTACATGGTTCTTGTCGAGGAGCTACAATATCTTTGTCTTGTTCAGGAGATACAGTATTTTTTTCTTGTTCAGGAGCTACAGTACCTAAGTCTTGGTCAGGAGCTACAGTATTTGTCTTGTTCAGGAGCTACAGTACCTGGGTCTTTTTCAGGAGCTACAATACCTGGGTCTTGTTCAGAAGCTACAACTCCTGTGTCTTGTTCAGGAGCTACAGTACCTGGGTCTTGTTCAGGAGCTACAGTACCTGGGTTTTGTTCAGGAGTTACAGTTCTTTTCTCTTGTTGAGGAACTACAGTACCTGGTCTTGTTCAGGAGCTAAAGTACCTGGGTCTTGTTCAGAAGCTACAGTACCTGGGTCTTGTTCAGGCGCTACAGTATCTGGGTCTTGTTCAGGAGCTAAAGTACCTGGGTCTTGTTTAGGAACTATAGTACTTGGGTCTTGTTCAGGAGTTACAGAACTTTTCTTTTGTTCAAGAGCTACAGTGCCTGGGTCTTGGTCAAGAGTTACAGTACTTGGGTCTTGTTGAGGAGCTACAGTACCTGGGTCTTGTTCAGGAGCTACAGTACCTTGGTCTCGTTTAGGAAGTATATTTCCTGTGTCGTGTTCAGGAAGCACAGTCCCTGTGTCTTGTTCAGGGGCTAAAGTACCTGTGACTTGTTCAGGAGCTACAGTACCTGGGTCTTTTTCAGGAGCTACACTAACTATGAGTTGTTCAGGAGCTACACTGCCTTAGTCTTGTTCAGGAGCTACAGTACCTAGGAATTGTTCAGGAGCTACAATACCTGAGTCTTGTTCAGGAGCTGTGGTACCTAGGAACTGTTCAGGAGCTACAGTACCTGGATGATGTTCGTTAGCTACAGTACCTTGGTCTTGTTTAGGAACTATATTTCCTGGGTCGTGTTCAGGAAGTATATTACCTAGGTCCTATTCAGGAGCTACAGCACCTTCCTCTTGTTCAAGAGCTACATTTCCTGGGTCTTGTTAAATAGCTAGAGTACCTAGGTTTTGTTCAGGAGCTACAGTACCTGGTACTTATTTTGGAGCTACAGTACCTGGGCCTTCTTCAGGAGCTGCAGTACCTTGGTCTTTTTAGGAGCTACAGTACCTCAGTCTTGTTCAGGACACCTACAATACCTGGGACTTGTTCAGGAGTTAGAAAACCTGGGTCTTGTTCAGGAGCTACATTACCTGGGTCTTTTTCAGGCGCTACAGTACCTGGGTCTTGTTCAGAAGCTACAGTACCAGGGTCTTGTTCAGGAGCTACCGTACCTGGGACTGGTTCAGAAGTTACAGTACCTGTGTCTTGTTTAGGAGCCACAGTACTTGGGTCTTGTTCAGGAGCTACAGAACCCGTGTCTTATTCAGGAGCTACAGAACCTGGATCTCATTCAGGAGTAACAGTACTTATCTCTTGTTCAGGAACTACAGTACCTAGGTCATGTTCAGGAGCTACAGTACCTGGGTCTTGTTCAGGAGCTACAGTACCTGGGTCTTGTTCAGGATTTACAGTACCTGCGTCTTGTTCAGGAGATACAGTACTTGGGTCTTGTCCAGGAGCTATAGTACCTGAGTCTGGTTCAGGAGCTACAGTACCTGGGTCTTGTTCAGGGGTTACAGTACTTGTCTCTTGTTCAGGAACTACAATACCTGGGCCTTGTTTAGGAGCTACAGTACCTGGGTCTTGTAGATAAGCTACAGTACCTGGGTCTTGTTCAGGAGCTATAGTACCTGGGTTTTGTTCAGAAGCTACAGTACCTGTGTCTTATTCAGGAGCTACAGTGCTTGGATCTTGTTCAGGAGCTACAGTATCTGTGTCTTGTTCAGGAGATACAGTACCTGGGTCTTGTTTAGGAGTTAGAGTACTTGTCTCTTGTTCAGGAACTACGGTACTTGGGTGTTGTTCAGGAACTACAGCACCTGGGTCTTGTTCAGGAGGAAGAGTACCTGGATCTTGTTCGGGAGCTACAGTACCTGGTTCTTGTTCAGAAGCTACAGTACCTGGGCCTTGTTCAGGAGCAACAGTACCTGGGTCTTGTTCAGGAGCTACAGTACCTTGTTCTCATTTAGGATCTATATTTCCTGGGTGGTATTCAGGAAGTACATTACCTGGGTCTTGATCAGGAGCTACTGTACCTGGGTCTTGTTCAGGAGCTACAGTACCTGGGTCTTGTTTAGGAGCTACAGTACCTTGGTTTTGTTTTGGAACTATATTTTCTGGGTCGTGTTCAGTAAGTACATTTCATGGGTTTTGTTCAAGAGCTATAGTACATGAGTTCTAATCGGGAGCTACAGTATCTGTGTCTTGTTCAGCAGCTGCAGTATCTTGGTCTCGTTTAGGAACTATATTTACTGGGTCGTGTTCAGGAAGTACATTACCTGGGTCTTGTTCAGGAGCTACAGTGCGTGTGATTTTTTTCAGGAGCTAAAGTACCTGGGTCTTTTTTAGGAGCTACAGTATCTGTGTCTTGTTCAGGAGCTACAGTACCTTGATCTGGTTTAGGAACTATATTTCCTGGGTCGTTTTCAGGGAGTACATTCCCTGTATCTTGTTAAGGAAGTACACCAACTTGGTCTTGTTCAGGAGCCACAGCACCTTGGTCTTGTTCAGGAGCTGCAGTATCTGCGTCTTGTTCAGGAGCTACAGTACCTTGGTCTCATTTAGGAACTATATTTCCTGGTTCGTGTTCAGGAAGTACATTTCCTGTGTTTTGTTTAGGAGGAAAAGTACCTGGGTCTTGTTCAAGAGTTATAGTACCTGGGTCTTGTTCAAGAGTTATAGTACCTGGGTCTGGTTTAGGATCTACATTACCTGGGTCTTTTTCAGGAGCTATAGCACCTGGGAATTGTTCAGGAGCTACAGTACCTGGGTCTTGTTCATTAGCTACAGTACCTTGGTCTCGTTGAGTAACTATATTTTCTGGATCGTGTTCAGGAAGTATATTACCTGGGTCTTGTTCAGGAGCTACAGTATCTGAGTCTTGTTTAAGAGCTACAGCACCTTTGTCATGTTCAGGAGCTACATTTCCTAGGTCTTGTTAATTAGCTACAGTATCTTGGTCTTGTTCTGAAGCTGCAGAACCTGGGACTTGTTTTGGAGCTTAAGTACCATGTCTTCTTCAGGAGCTGTAGTCCCTGGGTCTTTTTTAGGAGCTACAGTACCTGGGTCTTATTCAGGAGCTACAGTACCTGGGTCTTGTTCAGGATTTACAGTACCTGCGTCTTGTTCAGGAGATACAGTACTTGGGTCTTGTCCAGGAGCTACAGTACCTGAGTCTGGTTCAGGAGCTACAGTACCTGGGTCTTGTTCAGGAGTTACAGTACTTGTCTCTTGTTCAGGAACTACAATACCTGGGTCTTGTTTAGGAGCTACAGTACCTGGGTCTTGTTGATAAGCTACAGTACCTGGGTCTTGTTCAGGAGCTACAGTACCTGGGTTTTGTTCAGAAGCTACAGTACCTGTGTCTTGTTCAGGATCTACAGTACCTGGGTCTTGTTTAGGAGTTAGAGTACTTGTCTCTTGTTCAGGAACTACGGTACTTGGGTGTTGTTCAGGAACTACAGCACCTGGGTCTTGTTCAGGAGGAAGAGTACCTGGATCTTGTTCGGGAGCTACAGTACCTGGTTCTTGTTCAGGAGCTACAGTACCTGGGTCTTGTTCAGGAGCAACAGTACCTGGGTCTTGTTCAGGAGCTACAGTACCTTGTTCTCGTTTAGGATCTATATTTCCTGGGTGGTATTCAGGAAGTACATTACCTGGGTCTTGATCAGGAGCTACTGTACCTGGGTCTTGTTCAGGAGCTACAGTACCTGGGTCTTGTTTAGGAGCTACATTACCTTGGTTTTGTTTTGGAACTATATTTTCTGGGTCGTGTTCAGTAAGTACATTTCATGGGTTTTGTTCAGGAGCTATAGTACATGAGTTCTAATCGGGAGCTACAGTATCTGTGTCTTGTTCAGCAGCTGCAGTATCTTGGTCTCGTTTAGGAACTATATTTACTGGGTCGTGTTCAGGAAGTACATTACCTGGGTCTTGTTCAGGAGCTACAGTGCGTGTGATTTTTTTCAGGAGCTAAAGTACCTGGGTCTTTTTTAGGAGCTACAGTATCTGTGTCTTGTTCAGGAGCTACAGTACCTTGATCTGGTTTAGGAACTATATTTCCTGGGTCGTTTTCAGGAAGTACATTCACTGTATCTTGTTAAGGAAGTACACCAACTTGGTCTTGTTCAGGAGCCACAGCACCTTGGTCTTGTTCAGGAGCTGCAGTATCTGCGTCTTGTTCAGGAGCTACAGTACCTTGGTCTCATTTAGGAACTATATTTCCTGGTTCGTGTTCAGGAAGTACATTCCCTGTGTCTTGTTTAGGAGGAAAAGTACCTGGGTCTTGTTCAGGAGTTTAGTACCTGGGTCTGGTTTAGGATCTACATTACCTGGGTCTTTTTCAGGAGCTATAGCACCTGGGAATTGTTCAGGAGCTACAGTACCTGGGTCTTGTTCATTAGCTACAGTACCTTGGTCTCGTTGAGTAACTATATTTTCTGGATCGTGTTCAGGAAGTATATTACCTGGGTCTTGTTCAGGAGCTACAGTATCTGAGTCTTGTTTAAGAGCTACAGCACCTTTGTCATGTTCAGGAGCTACATTTCCTAGGTCTTGTTAATTAGCTACAGTATCTTGGTCTTGTTCTGAAGCTGCAGAACCTGGGACTTGTTTTGGAGCTTAAGTACCATGTCTTCTTCAGGAGCTGTAGTCCCTGGGTCTTTTTTAGGAGCTACAGTACCTGGGTCTTATTCAGGAGCTACAATACCTGGGACTTGTTCAGGAACTAGAAAACCTGAGTCTTGTTTAGGAGCTACAGTACCTGGGTCTTGTTCAGGAGCTACAGTACCTGGGTCTTGTTCAGGAGCTACAGTACCTGGGACTTGTTCAGAAGCTAGAAAACCTGTGTCTTGATCAGGAGCTAAAGTAGTTTGGTCATTTTCAGGACCTACATTACTTTGGTCTCGTTTAGGAACTATATTTTTTGGGCTGTGTTCAGGAAGTACATTTCCTGTGTCTTCTTCAGGAGGTAAAGTACCTGGGATTGGTTCAGGAGCTACTGTACTAAGGTCTTGTTCAGGAGCTACAGTACCTTGGTCTCGTTCAGGAGCTACAGTACCTGGGTGTTGTTCAAGAACTACTGTACCTGGGACTTGTTCAGAAGCTACAAAAGCTGGGTCTTTTTCAGGAACTACAGTACCTGGGTCTTTTTCAGAGATACATTACCTTGGTCCTGTTTAGGAGCTATATATCCTGGCTTGTGTTCAGGCAGTATATTACCTGGGTCCTGTCATAAAGGTACAGTACCTGGTTCTTGTTCAGGAGCTACAATACCTGGGTCTTGTTCAGGAGATACAGTAACTCGGCCTTATTCAGAAGCTACCTTACCTGGATCTTGTTCAGGAGATACAGTACATGGGTCTTGTTCAGGAGCTACAGTACCTTGGTCTTTTTCAGGAGCTATATTACCTTGGTCTCGTTTAGGAACTATATTTCGTGGGTCGTTTTCAGTAAGTACATTACCTGGGTCTTTTTCAGGAGCTAAAGTACCTGGGTCTTTTTCAGGAGGTACATTACCTTGGTCCCGTTTAGGAACTATATTTCTTGGGCTGTGTTCAGGAAGTACATTTCCTGGGTCTTGTTGAGGAGCTACAGTACCTGAGTCTTGTTTAGGAGGTACAGTACCTTGGTCTCGTTAGGAACTATATTTTCTCGGTAGTGTTCAGAAAATACATCACCTGGGTCTCGTTCAGGAGCTACAGTACCTGGGTCTTGTTCAGGAGCTATAATACCTGGATCTTGTTCAGGAGGTACAGTATCTGGGTCTTGTTCAGGAGCTATATTTCATGGGTCGTGTCCAGGAAGTACATTACCTAGGTTCTTGTTCAAGAGCCACAGTACCTGGGTCTTGTTTAGAAGCCAAATTACCTTGGTCTTGTTCAGGAGCTACAGTACCTTGGTCTTGTTCAGGATCTACAATACCTGGCTCTTGTTCAAGAGCTACAGTACCTGAATCTTTTTCAGGAGTTACAGTACCTTGGTCTCGTTTAGGAACTATATTTCCTGGGTCGTGTTCAGGAAGTACATTACCTGGGTCTTGTTTAGGAGATACAGTACCTGTGTCTTGTTCAGGTGCTACAGTACCTGGGTCTTGTTCTGGAGCTACAGTACCTTGGTCTTGTTCAGGAGCTACAGTACCTTGGTCTTGTTCAGGATCTACATTGCCTGGCTGTTGTTCAAGAGCTACAGTACTTGGATCTTGTTCAGGAACTACAGTACCTTGGTCTCGTTTAGGAAATATATTTCCCTGGTCGTGTTCAGGAAGTACATTATCTGGGTCTTGATCAGGAGGTGCTGTACCTGGGTCTTGTTGAGAGATATGGACCTGTGTCTTGTTCAGGATCTTCATTACCTTGGTCTAGTTCAGGAGCTACAGTACCTGGGTCTTGTTCTGGAGCTACAGTACCTGGATGTTGTTCAGGAGGTACAGTACCTGGATCGTGTTCAGGAGCTACAGAACCTGGGTCTTGCTCAGGAGCTACAGTACATGCGTCTTTTTGAGGAGCTACAGTACCTGGGTCTTGTTGAGAAGCTACAGTACCTTGGTCTCGTTTAGGAACTATATTTCCTTGGTCTTGTTCAGGAATTACATTATCTGGATCTTGTTCAGGAGCTAAAGTACCTTGGTTTTGTTAAGGAGCTACAGTGCCTGTGTCTCGTTCAGGAGCTACAGTGCCTGGGTCTTGTTCACGAACTACAGTACCTTTTCTAGTATAGGAACTATATTTCCTGGGTGTTGTCCAGGAAGTACATTACTTGGGTTTTGATCAGGACCTACTGTGCCTGGGTCTTGTTCAGGAGATACAGGACATGGGTCTTGTTCAGGATCTGCAGTACCTTGGTCTTGTTCAGGAGCTACAGTACCTTGGTCTTATTCGTGATCTACAGTACCTGTGTTTTGTTCAGGAGATACAATACCTTAGTCTTGTTCAGGGGTTACAGTTCCTAGTTCTTGTTAGGGGTCTACAGTACCTGGGTCTTGTTCAATAGCTACAGGATCTGAGTCTTGTTCAGGAGCTACAGTACCTTGTTCTCGTTTAGGAACTATATTTCCTGAGTCGTGTTTAGGAAGTACATTACCTGGGTCATTTCCAGGAGCTACAGTAACTGAGTCTTGTTCAAGAGCTACAGTACCTGGGTCTTTCTAAGGAGCTACAGTAACTGGGTCTCGTTCAGGAGCTACAGTACCCTGGTCTCGTTTAGGAAGTATATTTCCTAGGTCATGTTCTGGAAGTATATTACCTGGATCTTGTTCAGGCGCTACAATAACTGGGTCTTGTTCAGGAGCTGCAGTACCTGGGTCTTGTTCAGGAATTACAGTACCTTGGTCTCTTTTAGGAACTATATTTCCTTGGTCGTGTCCAGGAAGTACATTACCCAGGTTCTTGTCCAGCAGCTACAGTACTTGGGTCTTGTTCAGGAGATACAGTACCTTGGTCTTGTTTAGAAGCTAAAGCACCTTGGTCGTGTGCTGGGGCTACAGTACCTGGCTCTTTATCAACAGCTACAGTACCTGGTCTTGTTCAGGAGGTACAGTACCTGGGTCTTGTTCAGGAGATACAGTATCTTGGTCTAGTTTAGAAACTATATTTCCTGGTTCGTGTTCTGGAAGTTCATTACCTGGGTCTTGTTCAGGAGCTACAGCACCTGTGTCCTGTTCAGGAGCTACAGTACCTGGCTCTTGTTCACGAGCTACGGTATCTGGGTCTTGTTCAGGAACTACAGTGCTTTGATCTCGTTTAGGAACTATATTTCCTCGGTCGTTTTCAGGAAGTATATTACCTGGGTCTTGTTCAGGAGATACAATACCCCTGTCTTTTTCAGGAGTTAAATTGCCTGGGTCCCGTTTAGGAACTATATTTCCTTGGTCGTGTTCAGGAAGTACATTACCTTGGTCTTCTTCAGGAACCAAAGTACCTGGGTCTTGTTCAGGAGCTACAGTACCTGGGACTTGTTCAGGAGCTACATTACCTGGGTCTTGTTCAGGAGGTACAGTACCTGGGTCTTGTTCAGGAGGTACAGTACCTGGGTCGTTTTCAGGAGGTACATTACCTGTGTCTTGTTCAGGAGGTACATGACCAGGGTCTTGTTCAATAGTTATAGTATCTAACTCTTGTTCAGGTGCTCCAGTACCTGGATGTGTTTCATGAGCTATAATACCTGGGTCTAGTTCAGGAGCTATAGTACCTGGGTCTAGTTCAGGAGCTACAGTTACTTGGTCTCGCTTAGGAACTATATATTTTGGGTCGTGTTCAGGAAGTTATTACCTAGGTCTTGATGAGGAGCTACACTACCTGTGTCTTATTCAGGAGCTACTGCTCCTGGATCTTGTTCAGAAGTTACGTTACCTGAGTCTTGTTCAGGAGATACAGTACCTAGGTTTTGTTCAGTAGCTACAGTACTTTGGTCCCTTTTAGGAACTATATTTCCTGGCTTGTGTTCAGAAGGTACATTACCTTGGTCTTGATCAGGAGCTACTGTACCCGGGTCTTGTTCAGAAGCTACAGAACCTGGTTCTTGTTCAGGAGATACATTACCTGTGTCTTGCTCAGGAGGTACAGCACCTGGGTCGTATTAAGGAAGTATATTACCTTGCTTGTTCAAGAGGTACAGCACCTGGGTCTTGTTAAGGAGCTACACTTCCTTGGTCTCGTTTAGGAACTGTATTTCCTGGGTCGTGTTGAGGAATTACAGTACCTGGGTCTTGATCAGGAGATACTGTACCTGGGTCTTGTTCAGGAGCTACAGTAAATGGGGCTTGTTCATGAGCTACAGTACCTTGGTCTCTTTTTCAGAAATATTTCCTTGGTCGTTTCCAGGAAGTACATTACCCAGGTTCTTGTCTAGGAGCTAGAGTACTTGGGTCTTGTTCAGGAGCCACAGTACCTTGGTCTTGTTTAGGAACTATATTTCCTGGGTGGTGTTCTGGAAGTACACTACCTGGGTCTTGTTCAGGAGCTTCAGTACCTGTGTTCTGCTCAGGAGCTACAGTACCTGGGTCTTGTTTAGAAGCTATAGTACCTGGGTCTTGTTTAGGAGCTACATTACCTGGGTCTTGTTCAGGAGCCACAGTTCCTGGGTCTTGTTCAGCAGCTTCAGTACCTTGGTCTAGTTTAGGAACTATATTTCCTGGTTCGTGTTCTGGAAGTACATTACCTTGGTCTTGTTCAGGAGCTACAGTGCCTGGGTCTTGTTCAGAAGGTAAAATACCTGGGACTTGTTCAGGAGCTACAGTTCCTTGGTTTCGTCTAGGAACTATATTTCCTAGGTCGTGTTCAGAAAGTCATTACCTGGGTCTTGTTCAGGAGATACAGTACGTGGGGCTCTTTCAGAAGGGACATTACCTAGGTCCTATTAAGAAGCTACAGTACTTTGGTCTCTTTTAGGAACTATATATCCTGGCTCGTGTTCAGGAAGTACATTACCTGGGTCTTTATCGTGAGCTACTGTACCTAGGTCTTGTTCAGGAGCTACAGGATCTGGTTCTTCTTCAGGAGATATATTACCTGGGTCTTGTTCAGGAGGTACATTACCTTTGTCGTGTTCAGGAAGTACATTACCTGTGTCTTGTTAAGGAAATAGAGTAACTAGGTCTTGTTCAGGAGCTAGAGTACCTGGGTCTTTTTCAGTGGTTACAGTTCCTTGGTCTCTTTTAGGAACTATATTTCTAGGTCGTGTTCAGGATGTACATTACATGGGTCTTGTTCAGGAGGTAAAGTACCTTGGTCTCGTTTAGGAACTATACTTCCTGGGTCGTGTTCAGGAAGTACTTTACCTGGGTCTTGATCAGGAGCTATAGTACTTTTGTCTTGTTTAGGAGGTACAGTACCTGGGTCTTGTTCAGGAGTTACAATGCTTGTCTCTTGGTCAGGAACTACAGTCTGTGTGTCTTGTTCAGGAGCTACAGTACCTGGGTCTTGTTCAGAAGCTACAGTACCTGGATCTTGTTCAGGAGTTACAGTGCCTGGGTCTTGTTCAGGAGCTACAGTACCTGGGTCTTGTTCAGGAGTTACAGTGCCTGGGTCTTGTTCAGAAGCTACAGTACCTGGGTCTTGTTCAGAAGCTACAGTACCTGGATCTTGTTCAGGAGCTACAGTACCTGGGTCTTGTTCAGGAGTTACTGTACTTGTCTCTTGTTCAGGAGTTACAGTACCTGGGTTTCGTTTATTAACTATATTTACTGTGTCGTGTTGATGAAGCACATTCCCTGTGTCTTGTTCATGAGCTGAAGAACCTAGGACTTGTTCAGGAGCTACTGTACCTGGGTCTTGTTCAGTAGCTACAGTACCTAGGTCTTTTTCAGGAGATACAGTACCTTGTTCTCGTTTAGGAACTATATTTCCTGTGTCCTATTCAGGAAGTATATCACATGGGTCTTGATCAAAATCTCCTGTACATACGTCTTGTTCAGGGGCTACAGTACCTGGGTCTTGTTCAGGAGCTACAGTACCTGGGTCTTGTTCAGGAGCTACAGTACCTTGGTCTCGTTTAGGAACTATACTTCCTGGGTCGTTTTTAGGAAGTACATTACCTGGGTTTTTTCAGGAGCTATAGTACCTGAGTCTTAATCGGGAGCTATAGTATCTGGGTCTTGTTCAAGAGCTACGGTATCTTGGTCTCGTTTAGTAACTATATTCATTGGGTCATTTTCAGGAAGTACATTACCTGGGCCTTGTTCAGACCCTACAGTACCAGTGTCTTTTTCATGAGCTACAGTACCTGGGTCTTTTTCAGGAGCTACAGTACCTTGATCTCGTTTAGGCACAATATATCCTTGGTCGTTTTCAGGAATTACATTCCCTGTGTTTTATTGATGAAGTACATCACCTTGGTCTTGTTCAGGAGCTACAGTACGTTGGCCTCGTTTAGAAAGTATATTGCTGAGTGGTGTTCAGGAAGTATATTCCCTGTGTCTTGTTCGGGAGCGAAAGTATCTGGGTCTTGTTCAGGAGTTACAGTACGTGGGTCTGGTTCAGGAGCTACAGTAAATTGGTCTTGTTCAGGAGCTACAGTAACTGGGTCTTGTTCATTAGCTACAGTACCTTGGTCTCGTTTAGGAACTATATTTCCTGGGTCGTGTTCGGGAAGTATATTACCTGGGTCTTGTTCAGGAGCTACAGTTCCTTGATCTCGTTTAGGAACTGTATTTCTTGGGTCATGTTCGGGAAATACAGTACCTGAGTCTTGATCAGGAGATACAGTACCTGGGTCTTGTTCAGGAGGTACAGTAAATGGAGCTTGTTCAGGAGCTACAGTACCTTGGTCTCTTTTAGGAACTATATTTCCTTGGTCGTTTCCAGGAAGTACATTACCCAGGTTCTTGTCCAGGAGGAACAGTACTTGGGTCTTGTTCAGGAGCTACAGTACCTTGGTCTTATTTAGGAGCTAAAGTACTTGGTCTTGTTCTGGAGCAACAGTACCTGGCTCTTGTTCAAGAGCTACAGTACCTTGTTCTTGTTCAGGAGCTACAGTACGTTGGTCTTGTTTAGGAACTATATTTCCTGGGTGGTGTTCTGGAAGTACATTACCTGAGTCTTGTTCAGGAGCTACAGTACCTGTGTTTTCTTCAGGAGCTACAATACCTGGGTTCTCTTTAGGAGCTATAGTACCTGGGTCTTGTTGAGGAGCTACATTATATGGGTCATTTTCAGGAGCTATAGTTGCTGGGTCTTATTCTGGAGCTACAGTACCTTGGTGTAGTTCAGGACCTATATATCCTGGTTCGTCTTCTGAAAGTACATTACCTGGGTCTTGTTCAGGAGCTACAGTACCTGTGTCTTATTCAGGAGCTACCGTACCTGGGTCTTCTTCAGGAGATATAGTACCTTTGTCTCGTTTAGGAACTATATTTCCAGGGTCGTGTTCAGGAAGCACATTGTTTTTTTTCAGGAAGTATATTACCTGGGTCTTGTTCAGGAGCTACAGTACTTTTGTCTTGCTCAGGAGCTATAGTAACTTGGTCTTGTTCAGGAGTTACAGCACCTGGGTCTTGTTCAGGAGTTACAGTGCCTGGGTCTTGTTCAGGAGGTACAGTTCCTTGGCCTCGTTTAGGAACTATATTTCCTGAGTCGTGTTCAGAAAGTCATTACCTGGGTCTTGTTCAGGATATACAGTACGTGGGGCTCTTTCAGAAGGTACATAACCTGGGTCTTTTTCAGGATCTACAGTGCTTTGATCTCTTTTACGAACTATATATCCTGGCTCGTGTTCAGGAAGTACATTACCTGGGTCTTTATCATGACCTACTGTATCTGCGTCTTGTTCAGGAGCTACAGGATCTGGTTCTTTTTCAGGAGATATATTACCTGGGTCTTGTTCAGGAGGTACATTACCTTTGTCGTATTCAGGAAGTACATTACCTGTGTCTTATTTAGGAGATAGAGTAATTGGGTCTTGTTCCGGAGCTAGAGTACCTGGGTCTTTTTCAGTAGCTACAGTTCCTTGGTCTCGTTAGGAACTATATTCCTAGGTCGTGTTCAGGATGTACATTACTTGGGTCTTGTTCAGGAGCTACGGTACCGTGGTCTTTTTTAGGAACTATATTTCGTGGGTCGTGTTCAGGAAGTACTTTACCTGGGTCTTGATCAGGAGCTACAGTACTTTTGTCTTGTTTAAGAGGTGCAGTACATAGGTCTTGTTCAGGAGCTACAGTACCTGGGTCTTGTTCAGGATTTACAGTGCTTGTCTCTTGTTCAGGAACTACAGTACGTGGGTCTTGTTCAGGAGCTACAGTACCTAGGTCTTGTTCAGGAGCTACAGTACCTTTGTCTTTTTCTGGAGTTACAGTATCAGGGTTTTGTTCAGGAACTACATTACCTTGGTCTCGTTTAAAATCTATATTTCCTGTGTCGTGTTCAGGAAGTACATTACCTGTGTCTTGTTCAATAGGTACAGTACCCGGATTTTGTTCAGGAGCTACGGTACCTGGGTCTTGTTCAGGAGCTACAGTACCTGAGAACTGTTCAGGAACTACAATACCTGGGTCTTCTTCAGGAGCTGCAGTACCTGTGTCTTTTTCAGGAGCTACATTACCTTGGTGTCGTTTAGGAACTATAGTTCCTGGGTCGTTTTCAGGAAGTATATAACCTGGGTCTTGTTCAGGAGCTACAGTACCTGGGTCGTTGTCAGGAGCTACATTACCTTGGTCCCGTTTAGGAACTATATTTCCTGGATCGTCTTCAATAAGTACATTACCTTGGTCTTGTTCGGGAGCTAAATTACGTGGGTGTTGTTCTGGAGCTACAGTACCTGGTTCTTGTTCAGGAGCTACAGTACCTGAATCTTGTTCAAGAGCTACAGTACCTGGTCTTGTTCAGGAGCTACAGTTCCTCGGTCTCGTTTAGAAACTTTATTTCCTGGGTCGTGTTCAGGAACTCATTACGTGGGTCTTGTTCAGGAGATATAGTACCTGGGTCTTGTTCAGAAGCTACGTTACCTGGGTCTTGTTCAGGAGGTATAGTACCTGGATCTTGTTCAGTAGCTATAGTACCTGGGACTTTTTCAGGAGCTACATTACCTTGGTCTCTTTAGGAACCTTATTTCCTGGGTCGTTTTCAGGAGCTACAGTTCCTGGGTCTTTTTCAGGAACTACATTACCTTGATCTCTTTTAGGAACTATATTTCCTGGGTTGTTTTCAGGAGGTATATTACCTGGGTCTTGTTCAGGGGCTACAGTACCTGGGTGTTTTTCAAGAGCTACAGTGCCTGGGTTTTGTTCAGAAGCTATAATGCCTGGGTCTTGTTCTGGAGCTACATTACCTGGGTCTTGTTTAGGAACTACTGTACCTTGGTCTTGTTCAGGAGCTACAGTACCTGAGTATTGTTAAGGAGCTACAGTATCTGGGACTTGTTCAGGAGCTAGAGTACCTGGGTCTTGTTCAGGAGCTACAGTACCTGGTTCTCGTTCAGGAGCTACAGTACCATGGTCCTGTTTAGGAACTATATTTCCTGGATCTTGTTCAATAAGTACATTACCTGGGTCTTGTTCAGGAGCTATAGTACGTGGGTTTTGTTCAGGAGCTACAGTATCTGGTTCTTGTTCAGGAGCTACAATACCTGGATCTCTTTTAAGAGCTACAGTACCTGTTTCTTGTTCAGGAGCTACAGTTCCTCGGTCTCGTTTAGGAACCTTAATTGCTGGGTCGTGTTCAGGAACTCATTACCTGGGTCTTGTTCAGGAGATGTATTACCATGGACTTGTTCAGGAGCTACAAAGCCTGGGTCTTCTTCTGGAGCTAAAGTATGTGAATCTTTTTTTCAGGAGCTACTTTACCTTGGTCTCTTTTAGGAACTATATTTCCTGGGTCGTGTTTAGGAAGTACATTAACAGGGTCGTGTTTAGGAAGTACATTAACAGGGTCGTGTTTAGGAAGTACATTAACAGGGTCGTGTTTAAGAGCTACAATACATGGGTCTTGTTTAGAAGCTACAATATCTAGGTCTTGTTTAGGAGCTACAGTACGTGGGTCTTTTTCAGGAGCTACAGTTCCTGGTTCTTGTTCAGGAGCTACAATCCCTGGATCCTGTTCAGGAGCTACATTTCCTTGGTCTCGTTTAGGATCTGTACTTCCTGGGTCGTGTAAAGGAAGTCATTTCCCGGGTCTTGTTCAGAAGATACAGTGCCTAGGTCTTGTTCAGAAGCTACATTACCTGGGTCTTGTTCAGGAGGTACAGTACCTGGGTCGTGTTCAGGAAGTACATTACCTGGGTCTTGTTCAGAAGGTGCAGTATCTGGGTCTTGTTCAGGAGATACAGTACCTGGGTCTTGCTCTCGAGCTACAGTACCTTGGTCTCGTTTAGGAATTATATTTCCTGGGTCGTGTCCAGGAAGTATATTAGCTGTGTCTTTTTCAGGAGCTACAGTACCTCAGCCTCGCTCAGGAGCTATAGTTCCTGTGTCTTGTTCAGGAGCTACAGTACCTTGGTCTCGTTTAGGAACTATATTTCGTGGGTCGTGTTCAGGAAGTATATTACCTTTGTCTTGTTCAGGAGCTCGAGCACCTTGGTCTTAATCCGGAACTACAGTACCTGAGTCTTTTTCAGGAGTTCTACTACCTGGATCTTCTTAGGAGGAACAGTACCTTGGTCGTAAACAGGAAGTACATTACCTGGGTCTTTTTACAGGAGCTCCAGTACGTGGGTCTTGTTGAGGAGTTACGGTACCTGCTTCTTGTTCCGGAGCTACAGTACCTGTGTCTTGTTCAGGAGATACAGTACCGTGTCTTGTTCAGGAGGTATAGTTTCTGGGTCTTATTCAGGAGCTATAGTTCCTGGGTCTTGTTCAGGAGCTACAGTACTTTGGTCTCGTTGGTCTCGTTTAGGAACTACATATCCTGGGTCGAGTTCAGGAGGTACATTACCTCGGTCTTGATCAGGAGCTACTGTACCTGGCTCTTGTTCAGGAGCTACAGGACCTGGGTCTTGTTCAGGAGTTAGAGTACCTAGGTTGTGTTCAGGACGTACATTACCTGGGTCTTCTTCAGGAGGTACAGTACCTGGTTCTTGTTCAGGAGCTACTGTACCTTGGTTTTGTTCAGGTGCTTCAGTACCTCGGTCTTGTTCAGGAGCTAAAGTACCTTGGTCTCGTTAAGAACTATTTCCTGGGTCGCGTTCAGGAAGTACATTACCTGGGTCTTGTTCACGAGCTACTGTTCCTTGGTCTTGTCCAGGAGCTACAGTACCTTGGTCTCATTTAGGAACTATATTTCCTGGGTCTTGTTTAGGAAGTACATTACCTGGGTCTTGTTCAGGAGCTACTGTGCCTGGATCTTGTTTAGAAGGTACAGTACCTGGGTCTTGTTCAGGAGGTACAGTATCTCGTTCTTGTTCAGAAGCTACAGTACCTTCTTCTTGTTCAGGAGCTACAGTACCTGAGTCTTGTTTAGGAGCTACAGTACCTGGGTCTTGTTCAGGAACTACAGTACATTGGTCTCGTTTAGGAAGTATATTTCCTGGGTCGTGTTCAGGAAGTACATTACCTGGGTCTTGTTCAGGAGCTACAGTGCCTGGGTCTTTTTCAGGAGCTACAGTACCTTGCCCTCGTTTAGGAACTACATTTTCTGGGTCGTGTTCAGGAGCTACTGTTCCTTGGTCTTGTTCAGGAGCTACAGTACCTTGGTCTCATTTAGGAACTATATTTCCTGGGTCTTGTTTAGGAAGTACATTACCTGGGTCTTGTTCAGGAGCTACTGTGCCTGGATCTTGTTTAGAAGGTACAGTACCTGGGTCTTGTTCAGGAGGTACAGTATCTCGTTCTTGTTCAGAAGCTACAGTACCTTCTTCTTGTTCAGGAGCTACAGTACCTGAGTCTTGTTTAGGAGCTACAGTACCTGGGTCTTGTTCAGGAACTACAGTACATTGGTCTCGTTTAGGAAGTATATTTCCTGGGTCGTCTTCAGGAAGTACATTACCTGGGTCTTGTTCAGGAGCTACAGTGCCTGGGTCTTTTTCAGGAGCTACAGTACCTTGCCCTCGTTTAGGAACTACATTTTCTGGGTCGTGTTCAGGAGCTACTGTTCCTTGGTCTTGTTCAGGAGCTACAGTACCTTGGTCTCATTTAGGAAATATATTTCCTGGGTCTTGTTTAGGAAGTACATTACCTGGGTCTTTTCAGGAGCTACTGTAGCTGGGTCTTGTTTAGGAGGTAGAGTACCTGGGTCTTAATCATGAGGTACAGTACCTGGTTCTTAATCAGAAGCTACAGTACCTTTAACCTGTTCAGGAGCTACAGTACGTGGGTCTTGTTCAGGAGCTACAGTACTTGGGTATTGTTCAGGAGCTACAGTACCTGGGACTTGTTCAGAAGATACAGTACCTGGGTCTTGTTCAGGAACTACAGTATCTTGGTCTCATTTAGGATGTATATTTCCTAGGTCGTGTTCAGGAAGTACATTATCTGGGTCTTTTTCAGGAGCTACAGCACCTTGATCTCGTTTAGGAAGTATATTTCCTGGGTCGTCTTCAGGAGGTACATTACCTGGGTCTTGTTCAGGGCTATTGTTCTCGGATTTTTGGGTCTTGTTCAGGAACTACAGTAGCTGGGTCTTGTTCAGGAGCTATAGTACCTGGATGTTGTTCAGGAGCTATAGTACCTGGGACTTGTTAAGGAACTACAGTAGCTTGATCTTGTTGAAGAGCTATAGTAACTGGGTCTTGTGGAGGAACTACTGTGCCTGGGTCTTGTTCAAAGATTACAATACCTGTGTCTCGCTCAGTAATTACAGGACCTGGGTTTTGTTCAGGAACTACAGTACCTGAGTCTTTTTCAATCGCTACAGTACCTGGCTTTTGTTGAAGAGCTACAGTATCTGGGTCTTGTTCAGAAAGTACAGTACTGGGTCTTGTTCAGGAACTATAGTGTTTTGGACTTGTTTAAGAACTATAGTATATTTGTCGCGTTTAGCTACTACAGTACATGGATCTTTTTCATGACCTACCTGAGTTTCTTGAAGAGTTACAGTTCCTGGGTCTTGTTCAGGAGTTACAGTACCTGGGTGTTGTTCAGGAGCTACAGTACCTAGGTCTAGTTCAGGAGCTACAGTATCTGGGTCTTGTTCAGGAGCTACAGTTCCTGGGTCTTGCTCAGGATCTGCAGTACCTGAGTCTTGTTCAGGAAGTACCTTACCTGGGTCTTGTTTTGGAATGAGAACATGTTTGGTAACTTCATATATTTAGTTCTTTCAACGTAATCTCCTTAATCCTAAGTTAATCCAAAGGATATTGACAAGTAGAGATAATGTTTGGTCAGTGGATTAACGGAAGGTGAGTTCATTGTAGATGGGAGGATATTATCATAAATATCTAATGGACATCTATGGGTAATTTATATATCGTTATTACTCTGTGTACAGTGGACGGCGCAGAAGATGTGGCTGCAGGTGGTCACGTTCATCAGATGAATACCACAGACGCCGACCCCAACCGCACGGTATATCCTCACCTCTCCCCACGCACACAGCACAATCATCACCAGTGGTAGAAACACACCATTCGAATGCTGCCTCCTACCCATCCTAGCGACAACCTGTGTGTAGGGGACCATAAACAGACCATGAACCTTACCAATCCTGTAGCAGAAGAGTGTTAACACTATAGTCAGTCCTCCACCACAGTGTGTTAAGACCACAATCACTCCTCCACCACAGTGTGTTAAGACCATAGACAGACCTCCACCACAGTGTGCTAAGACCATAGTCAAAGCTCCACCACAGTGTGTTAAAAACATAGTCAGTCCTCCACCACATTGTGTTAAGATCAAAATCAGTCCTCCACTACAGTGTGATAAGATCATAGTCAGACCTCCACCACAATGTGTTAAGACCATAGTCAGTCCTCCACCACAGTGTGTTAAGATCATAGTCAATCCCCCACCACAGGGTGTTAAGACCATAGTCAATCCCCCACCACAGGGTGTTAAGACCATAGTCAGTCCTACACCACAGTGTGTTAAGACCATAGCCACTCCACTACAGTGTTTTAAGACCATAGTCACTCCTCCACCACAGTGTGTTAAGATCATAATCAGTCCTCCACCACAGTGTGTTAAGACCATAATGAGTCCTCCACCACAGTGTGTTAAGAAAATAGAAAGTCCTCCACCACAGTGTGTTAAGACAATAGTCAGACCTCAACCACAATGTGTTAAGACCATAGTCAGTCCTCCACCAAAGTGTGTTAAGACCATAGTCAGTCCTCCGCCACAGTGTGCTAAAACCATAGACAGTCCTCCACCACAGTGTGTTAACGTCATAGTCACTCCTCTACCACAGTGTGCTAAGACCATTGTCACTCCTCCACCAAAGTGTGTTAAGACAATAGTCAAAGCTCCACCACAGTGTGTTAAAAACATAGTCAGTCCTCCACCACATTGTGTTAAGATCAGAATCAGTCCTCCACCACAGAGTGTTAAGACCTAGTCAGTCCTCCACCACAGTGTGTTAAGACCATAGTCAGACCTCCACCACAATGTGTTAAGACCATAGTCAGTCCTCCACCACAGTGTGTTAAGATCATAGTCAATCCCCCACCACAGGGTGTTAAGACCATAGTCAGTCCTACACCACAGTGTGTTAAGACCATAGCCACTCCACTACAGTGTTTTTTAAGACCATAGTCACTCCTCCACCACAGTGTGTTAAGATCATAATCAGTCCTCCACCACAGTGTGTTAAGACCATAATGAATCCTCCACCACAGTGTGTTAAGAAAATAGAAAGTCCTCCACCACAGTGTGTTAAGACAATAGTCAGACCTCAACCACAATGTGTTAAGACCATAGTCAGTCCTCCACCAAAGTGTGTTAAGACCATAGTCAGTCCTCCGCCACAGTGTGCTAAAACCATAGACAGTCCTCCACCACAGTGTGTTAACGTCATAGTCACTCCTCTACCACAGTGTGCTAAGACCATTGTCACTCCTCAACCACAGTGTGTTAAGACAATAGTCAGTCCTCCACCAAATTGCGTTAAGACCATAGTCTTTCCTGCACCATAATGTGTTAAGACAATATTCAGACCTCCACCACAATGTGTTAAGACCATAGTCACTCCGCCACCACAGTGTGCTAAGACCATAGTCAGTCCTCCACCACAGTGTGTTATGACCATAGTAAGACCTCCACCACAGTGTATTGAGACCATAGTCACTCCTCCACCACAATGTGTTAAGACCATAGAAAGTCCTCCAGCACAGTTGTTAAGACCATCGCCATTCCTACACCACAGCGTGTTAAGACCATAGTCAGTCCTTCAACACAGTGTGCTAAGTCTATTGTCAGTCCTCCACCAAACTGTGTTAAGACCATAGTAAGTCCTCCACGACAGTGTGCTAAGACCATAACCACCCCTCCAACACAGTATGCTAAGACCATAGTCACTCCACCACATTGTGTTAAGACCAAAATCATTCCTCCACCACGGTGTGATAAGAACATAGTCAGTCCTCCACCACAGTGTGTTAAGACCATAGTCAGACCTTCACCACAATGTGTTAAGACCATAGTCAGTCCTCCATCAGCCTAAGACCATAGCCAGTCTTCCACCACAGTGTGTTAAGACCATAGTCAGTCCTCCAACACAGTGTGTTAAGACCATAGCCACTCCTCGCCAATAGTGTGTTGAGATCATAGTCAGTCCTCCACCACAGTGCGTTAACTGCATTTACAGTCCTCCACCACAGTGTGTTAACAATAGTCATACCTCCACCACAGTGTGTTAAGACCATAGTCAGTCTTCCATCAAAGTGTCTTAAGACCATAGTCAATCCTCCGCCACAGTGTGCTAAAACCATAGACAGTCCTTTACCACAGTGTGTTCACATCATTGTCACTCCTGTACTACAATGTGCTAAGACCAATGTCACTTCTCCACCACAGAGTATTAAGACCATAGTCAGTCCTCCACCAAAGTGTGTTAAGACCATAGTCTTTCCTCACCACAATGTGTTAAGACCATAGTCACTCCTCCACCACAGTGTGTTAAAACCATAGTCAGTCCTCTACCACAGTGTGTTATGATCATAGTAAGACCTCCACCACAGTGTGTTGAGACCATAGCCACTCCTCCACCACAATGTGTTAAGACCATAGTAAGACCTACACCACAATGTGTTGAAACCATAGTCAGTCCTCCATCACAGTGTGTTAAGACCATAGTCAGTCCTCCATCACATTGTGTTAAGACCAATAGTCAGACCTCCACCAGTGTGTTAAGACTATAGTAAGTCATCCACCACAGTGTGTTAAGACTATAGTCAGACCACCGCAATGTGTTAAGACATAGTCAGTCCTCCACCACAGTGTGTTAAGACCATAGTCCTTTACCACAGTGTGTTAAGACCATAGTCAGACCTGCATCACAGTGTGTTAAGACCATAATCAGACCTCCACCGAAATGTGTTAAGATCATAGTCACTCCTCTACCATAGTGTGCTAAGACCATAATCACTCTACCACAGTTTGTTAAGACCATAGTCAGTCTTCCACCACAGTGTATTACTTCCATAGCAAGTCCTTCACCACAGTGTGTTAAGACCATAGTCAGTCCTCCACCACAGTGTGTTAAGACCATAGCCACTCCTCAACCACAGTGTGCTACGACAATAGTCACTCCTCCACCACAGTGTGTTAAGATCATAGTCAGTCCTCCACCTCAGTGTGGTAACACCATATTCAATCCTTCTCCAAAGTGTGTTAAGACCATAGTCACACTTCCACCACAGTGTGTTAAGGCCATAGTCAGTCCTCCATCACAGTGTGATAAGACCATAGTCAGTCCTGACCTAAGTGTGTTAAGACCATAGTCAGACCTCCACCACAATGTGTTAAGACCATAGTCAGTCCTCCACCAAAGTGTCTTAAGTCGATTGTCATTCCTCCACCACATTGTATTAAGACCATAGTAAGTCCCCCACCACAGTGTGTTAAGACCATAACCATTCCTCCACCACAGTGTGCTAAGACCATAGTCACTCCTCCACCATAGTGTGTTAAGACCATAATCATTCCTCCACGGCGGTGTGTTGAGAACATAGTCAGTTCTCTACAACAGTGTGTTAAGACCATAGTCAGACCTTCACCACAATGTTTCAAGACCATAGTCAGTCCTCCACCAGCATGTGTTAAGACCATAGCCAGTCCTCCACAACAGTGTGTTAAGACCATAGTCAGTCCTCCAACACAGTGTGTTAAGACCATAGCCACTCCTCCACCATAATGTGTTAAGATCATAGACAGTCCTCCACCACAGTGCGTTAACACCATATACAGTCCACCACAGTGTGATAAGACCATAGTCATACCTCCACCACAGTGTGTTAAGACCATAGCCAGTCTTCAACCAAAGTGTGTTAAGACCAGAGTCAGTCCTCCGCCACAGTGTGCTTAAAACCATAGGCACTCCTCCACCACAGTGTGTTAACATCATAGTTACTCTTCTACCACAGTGTGCTAAGACCATTGTCACTCTTTCACCACAGAGTGTTAAGACCATAGTCTTTCCTCCACCATAATGTGTTAAGACCATAGTCAGACCTCCACCACAATGTGTTAAGAACATAGTCACTCCTCCACCACAGTGTGCTAAGACCATAGTCAGTCCTCCACCACAGTGTGTTATGACCATTGTAAGACCTCAACCACAGTGTGTTGAGACCATAGTCACTCCTCCACCACAATGTGTTAAGACCATAGTCAGACCTCCAACACAATGTGTTAAGACCATCGTCATTCCTACACCACAGTGTGTTAAGACTATAGTCAGTCCTTCACCACAGTGTGTTAAGAACATAGTCAGTCGTCCACCAAAATATGTTGAGACCATAGTCAGTCCTCCATCACAGTGTGTTAAGACCATAGTCAGTCCTCCATCACGGTGTGTTAAGACCATAGTCAGACTTCCACCACAGTGTGTTGAGACGATAGTAAGTCCTCTACCACAGTGTGTTAAGACCATAGTCAGACCTCCACCGCAATGTGTTAAGATCATAGAAAGTCCTCCAGCACAGTGTGTTAAGACCATAGTCAGTCCTCCACCACAGTATGTTAAGACATAGTCAGACTTGCATCACATTGTGTTAAGACCATACCTCCACCGCAATGTGTTAACATCATAGTCACTCCTCTACCACAGTGTGCTAAGACCATAATCACTCCTCTACCACAGTTTGTTGAGACCATAGTCAGTCCTCCACCACAGTGTATTAAGACCATAGCTAGTCCTCCACCACATTGTGTTAAGAGCAAAGTCAGTCTTCCACCACAGTGTTAAAACCATAGCCACTCCTCAACCACAGTGTGCTACGACCATAGTCACTCCTCCACCACAGTATATTAAGATCATAGTGAGTCCTCCACCAGTGTGGTAACACCATATTCAATCCTCCACCACTGTGTTAAGACCATTTTCAGACTTCCACCACAGTGTGGTAAGACCATAGTCAGTCCTCCAGCACAGTGTGATAAGACCATAGTCAGTCCCGACCAAAGTGTGTTAAGACCATAGTCAGACCTCAACCACAATGTGTTAAGACCATAGTCAGTCCTCCACCACAGTGTGCTAAGTCCACTGTCAGTCCTCCACCACAGTGTGTTAAGACCATAGTAAATCCTTCACCACAGTGTGTTAAGACCATAACCACTCCTCCACCACAGTGTGCTAAGACCATAGTCACTCCACCAGTGTGTTAAGACCAAAATCATTCCTCCACCACGGTGTGTTAAGAACATAGTCAGTCCTCCACCACAGTGTGTTAAGACATAGTTAGAACTTCACCACAATGTGTTAAGACCATAGTCAGTCCTCCACCAGCATGTGTTAAGACCATAGCCAGTCTTCCACCACAGTGTGGTAAGACCATAGCCACTCCTCGACAATAGTGTGTTGAGATCATAGTCGGTCCTCCACCACAGTGCGTTAACACCATATACAGTCATCCACCACAGTGTGTTAAGACCATAGTCATACCTCCACCATAGTGTGTTAAGACCATAGTCAATCTTCCACCAAAGTGTGTTAAGACCATAGTCAGTCCTCTGCCACATTGTGCTAAAACCATAGACAGTCTTCCACCACAATATGTTAACATCATTGTCACTCCTCTACCACAATGTGCTAAGACCATTGTCACTTCTCCACTAAAGAGTATTAAGACCATAGTCAGTACTCCACCAAAGTGTGTTAAGACCACAGTCTTTCCTCCACCCTAATGTGTTAAGACCATAGTCAGCTCTCCACCACGATGTGTTAAGATCATAGTCACTCTACCAACACAGTGTGTTAAAACCAAAGTCATTCCTCCACCACAGTGTGTTATGACCATAGTAAGACCTCCACCACAGTGTGTTGAGACCATAGTCACTCCTCCACCATAATGTGTTAGGAACATAGTCAGGCCCCCACAACAATGTGTTAAGACCATCGTCATTCCTACACCACAGTGTGTTAAGACCATAGTCAGTCCTCCACCACAGTGTGTTAGGAATATAGTCAGTCGTCCACCAAAATGTGATGAGACCATAGTCAGTCCTCCATCACGGTGTGTTAAGACCATAGTCATTCCTCCATCACAGTGTGTTAAGACCATAGTCAGACCACAACAGCGTGTTAAGATGATAGTAAGTCCTTCACCACAGTGTGGTAACATCATAGTCAGACCTACACCGCAATGTGTTAAGACCATAGTCAGTCCTCCACAACAGTGTGTTAAGACAATAGTCAGACCTCACCCACAGTGTGTTTAGACCATAGTCAGTCCTCCACCAAAGTGTGTTAAGACCATAGTAAGTCCTCCGCCAAAGTGTCCTAAAACCATAGACAGTCCTCCACCACAGTGTGTTAACATCATAGTAACTCCTCTACTATAGTGTGCTAAGACCATTGTCACTTCACCACAGAGTATTAAGACCAGAGTCAGTCCTCCACCAAATTGTGTTAAGACCATAGTCTTTCCTCACCACAATGTGTTAAGACCAAAGTCACTCCTCCACCACAGTGTGTTAAAACCATAGTCAGTCCTCCACCACAGTGTGGTATGACCATAGTAAGACCTCCACCACAGTGTGTTGAGACCATAGTTACTCTTCCACCACAATGTGTTAAGACCATAGTCAGGCCTCCACCACAATGTGTTAAGACCATCGTCATTCTTACACCACAGTGTATTAAGACCATAGTCCGTCCTCCACCACAGTGTGTTGCGAACATAGTCAGTCGTCCACCAAAATGTGTTGAGACCAACGTCAGTCCTCCATCACAGTGTGTTAAGACCAAAGTCAGTCCTCCATCACGGTGTGTTAAGACCATAGTCAGACCTCCACCACAGTGTGTTAAGACTATAGTAAGTCATCCACCACAGTGTGTTAAGACCATAGTCAGACCACTGCAATGTGTTAAGACCATGGTCAGTCCTCCACCAGAGTGTGTTAAGACCATAGTCGGTCCTCCACCACAGTGTGTTAAGACCATAGTCAGACCTGAATCACAGCGTGTTAAGACCATGATCAGACCTCCACCGAAATGTGTTAACATCATAGTCACTCCTCTAACACAGTGCGCTAAGACCATAATCACTCCTCTACCACAGTTTGTTAAGACCATAGTCAGTCCTCCACCACAGTGTATTACGACCATGGCAAGTCCTTCACCACAGTGTGTTAAGACCATAGTCAATCCTCCACCACAGTGTGTTAAGACCATAGCCACTCCTCAACAACAGTGTGCTACGACCATAGTCACTCCTCCACCGCAGTATGTTAAGATCATAGGCAGTCCTCCACCACAGTGTGGTAACACCATATTCAATCCTCCACCACAGTGTGTTAAGACCATAGTCAGACTTCCACCACAGTGTGTTAAGACCATAGTCAGTCCTCCATCACAGTGTGATAAGACCATAGTAGTCCTGACCTAAGTGTGTTAAGACTATAGTCAGACCTCCACCACAATGTGTTAAGATCATAGTCAATCCTCCACCACAATGTCTTAAATCCATTGTCATTCCTCCACCACAGTGTGTTAACACCATATTCAGACCTGCACCACAGTGTGTTTAGACCATAGTCAGTCCTCCATCACAGTGTATTAAGAACATAGTCAGTCCTCCATCACAGAGTGTTAAGACCATCATCAGTCCTCCATCACTGTGTGTTAAGACTTTAGTCAGACCTCCACTACAGTGTGTTAAAACCATAGTCAGTCAGCTACCACAGTTTGTCATTACCATGGTCAGTCCTTCACCACATTGTGTTAAGTCTATAGTTAGTCCTCCACCACATTGCGTCAAAACCATAGTCAGACCTTCACCATAATGAGTTAAGACTATAATCAGTCCTTCACCACAGTGCGTTAAGACCATAGTCACTCCTCCATCACAATGCGTTAAGACCATAGTCAGACCCAGAACACAGTGTGTTAAGACCATAGTCAGTCCTCCACCACAGTGTGATAAGACCATGGTCAGTCCTGAACCACACTGTGTTAAAACAATAGTCAGACCTGAACCACATTGTGTTTAAACCATAGTCAGTCCTCCATCTCAGTGTGTTAAAAACATAGTCAGTCGTCCTTCACAGAGTGTTAAGACCATAGTAAGTCCTCCATCACAGTGTGTTAAGACTTTAGTCAGACCTCCACTACAGTGTCTTAAAACCATAGTCAGTCATCTACCACAGTGTGTTATTACCATGGTCAGTACTTCACCACAGTGTGTTAAGATTATAGTCAGTCCTCCACCACAGTGTGTTAAAACCAAAGTCAGACCTTCACCATAGTGAGTTAAGACTATAATCAGTCCTTTACCACAGTGCGTTAAGACCATAGTCACTCCTGCACCACAGTGTCTTAAGGCCATTGTCAGTCCTCCACATCAGTGTGATAAGACCATAATCAGTTCTACACCAGTGAGTTAAGACCATAGTCGGAACTCCACCACAGTGTATTAAGATCATAGTTACTCCTCCACCACAGTGTGTTAAGACCAGAGTCTGTCCTCGACCACAGTGTGTTAAAGAGCATAGTCATTCCTCCGCCAAAGTGTGTTAAGACCATAGTCATTCCTCCACAACAGTGTGTTAATGCCATAGTCGGTCCTCCACCTCAGTGTGTTAAGACCATAGTAAGTCCTCCACCACGGTATGTTAAGACCATAATCAGACCTCCACAACAGGATGATAAGACCATAGTCAGTCCTCCACCACAGTCTGTTAAGACCATAGTCAGTCCTCCAAGACAGTTTGTTAAGATCATAGTCAGACCTCCACCACAATGTATTAAGACCATCGTCAGTCCTTGACCAAAGTTTGTTAAGACTATAGTAAGTCGTCCGCCACAGTTTGTTAAGACCATAGTATGTCCTCGACCACAATAGGTTAAGACCATGGTCAGACCTCCACAACAATATCATAAGACCATAGTCAGTCCTCCACACCAGTGTGCTAGGACCATAGTCAATGCACCACAGTGTGTTAAGACCATTGTCAGACCTCAACCACAATATGCTAAGACCATTGTCAGACCTCAACCACAATGTGCTAAGACCATCATCAGTCCTTGACTACAGTTTGTTAAGACCTTAGTCAGTCCTCCACCACAGTTTGCTAAGACCATAGTTATTCCTCCACCACAGTGTGGTAAGACCATAGTTACTCCTTTATCACAGTGTGCTAGGAATATAGTCAGTCCTCAATCACAGAGTTAAGACTATAGACAGCCCTCCACCACAGTGTGTTATGACCATAGTCAGTCCTCCAGCACAGTGTGTTAAAACCAAAGTCAGTTCTTCACCATAGTGAGTTAAGACTATAATAAGTCTTTCACCACAGTGCGTTGAGACCATAGTCACTCCTCCACCACAGTGTATTAAGGCCATTGTCAGTCCTCCACCTCAGTGTGATAAGACCATAGTCAGTTCTACAACAGTGAGTTAAGACCATAGTCAGAACTCCACCACAGTCTACTAAGCTCATAGTCACTCCTCCACCACAGTGTGTTAAGACCAGAGTCAGTCCTCGACCACAGTGTGTTAAAGAACATAGTCATTCCTCCACCACAGTGTGTTAAGACCATAGTCATTCCTCCACAGCAGAGTATTAATGTCATAGTCGGTCCTCCACCTCAGTGTGTTAAGACCAAAATAAGTCCTCCACCACGGTACGTTAAGACCATAGTCAGATCTCCACAACAATATGATAGGACCATAGTCAGTCCTCCAACACAGTGTTAAGACCATAGTCAGTGTTCCAAGAGAGTGTTTTAAGACCATAGCCACGCCTCCACCACAATGTGTTAAGACCATCGTCAGTCCTTGACCAAAGTTTTTTAAGACCATAGTCAGTCGTACACCGCTGTTTGTTAAGACCATATTGAGTCCTCCACCACAGTATGTTAAGACCATAATCAGACCTCCACAACAATATCATAAGACCATAGTCCGTCCTCCATCACAGTGTGCTATGACCATAGGCAGTGCACCACAGAGTTCTAAGACCTCAACCACAATGTGCTACGAACATCATCAGTCTTTGAGGACAGTTTCTTAAGACCATAGTCAGTCCTCCAACACAGTTTGCTACGACCATAGTCATTCCTCCACCACAGTGTGGTAAGACCGTAGTCACTCCTTTACCACGGTGCGCTAAGAGTATAATCACTCCTCAACCACAGAATGTTAAGACTATAGACGGCCCTCCACCACAGTGTGTTATGACCATAGTCAATCCTCCACCACAGAGTGTTAAGACCGTCGTCAGTCCTACACCACAGTGTATTAAGACCATAGTGAGTCCGCTACCATAGATTGTTAAGACCATATTCAGACCTCCACCATAATGTGTTGAGGCCATATTCACTCCTCCAACAAAGTGTGTTTAGACCATAGTCAGTCCTCCACCACAGTGTGTTAAGTCCATAGTCAGTTCCCACCACAGTGTGTTAAGTTTATAATCAGTCCTCTAACAGAGTTTGTTAAGACCATAGCCACTTCTCCACCACAGTGTGCTAAGACCATAATCACTCCAACAACAGATTTTATTAAGATTATAGATGAGTCCTCCACCACAATGTGTTAAGACCATAGACAGTCCTCCAATACAGTTTGTTAAGACCATATTCAGTCCTCCACCGCAGCGGTTTAAGTCCGTAGCCAGACCTCAGGCACAATGTGTTAAGACCATAGTCAGTCCTTGACCACAGTTTGTTAAGACCAGAGTCAGACCTCTACCACAGTGTGGTAAGACCATAGTCAGTCCTCCACCAAAGTGTAGTAAGACCATAGTCACTCCTTTACCACAGTGTGTTAAGAGTATGGTCACTCCTCAACCACAGTGTTTTAAGATTATAGTCAGTCCCTTACCACAGTGGGTTATGACCATAGTCAGTCCTCCACCACAGTGTGTTAAGACAATAGTCAGTCCTCAACCACAATGCGTTAAAACCATAGTCAGTCCTGCACCACATTGTGATGAGACCACAGTCAGTCCTGAACCACACTGTGTTAACACCATAGTCAGACCTGTGCCACAGTGTGTTTAGACCATAGTCAGTCCTCCATCACAGTGACTTTAAGAACATAGTCTGTCCTCCATCACAGTGTGTTAAGACCAATGTTAGTCCTCCATCACAGTGTGTTATGACTATAGTCAGACCTCCACTACAGTGTGTTAAAACCATAGTCAGTCAGCTACCACAGTGTGGAATTACCATGGTCAGTCCTTCACCACTGTGTGTTAAGACTATAGTCAGTCCTCCACCACAGTGTGTTAAACCATAGTCAGACGTTCACCATAGTGAGTTAAGACTATAATCAGTCCTTCACAACAGTGGGTTAAGACCATAGTCACTCCTCCAACACAGTGTGTTAAGATCATAGTCAGTCCTCCACCACAGTGTGTTATGACAATAGTCAGTTCTACACCAGTGAGTTGAGACCATAGTCAGAACTCCACTACAGTGTATTAATATCATTGTCACACCTCCACCACAGTGCGTTAAGACCATATTCAAACCTCCACCACGGTGTGTTAAGACCATATTCAGTCCTCCAACAAAGTGTATTAAGAACATATTCAGCCATCCACCACAGTGTGATAAATCCACAGTCAGTCCCCACCACAGTGTGTTAAGTTTATAGTCAGTCCTCTAAGACAGTGTGTTAAGACCATAGCCACTTCTCCACCACAGTGTGCTAAGACCATAAGCATTCCACCAACAGAGTGTATTAAGATTATAGATGAGTCCTCCACCACAATGTGTTAAGACCATAGTCAGTCCTCCACCACAGTTTGTTAAGACCATAGTAGGTACTCCACCACAGTATGTTAAGACCATAGTCAGACCTCCACAACAATATCATAAGACCATAGTCAGTCCTCCACCACAGTGTGTTATGACCATAGTCAGTGCACCACAGTGTGATAAGAGCATAGTCAGACCTCAACCACAATGTGCCAAGACCATCATCAGTCCTTGAGCACAGTTTGTTAAGACCATAGTCAGTCCTCCACTACAGTTTGCTAAGACCATAGTCATTCCTCCACCACAGTGTGGTAAGACCATAGTCACTCCTTTACCTCAGTGTGCTAAGAGTATACTCACTCATCAACCACAGAGTATTAAGACTATAGACAGCCCTCCACCACATTCTGTTATGACCATAGTCAGTCCGCCACCAAAGCCTGTTAAGACCATCGTCAATTCTACACCACAGCGTGTTAAGTCCATAGTGAGTCCTCTACCACAGTGTGTTAAGTCCATATTCAGACCTCCACCACAATGTGTTCAGACCATATTCAGTACTCCAAAAATGTTTGTTTAGACCATAGTCAGTCCTCCACCAAAGAGTGTAAAGTCCATAGTCAGTCCCCACCACAGTGTGTTAAGTTTTTAGTCAGTCCTCTAACACAGTGTGTTAAGACCATAGCCAAACCCCCACCACAGTGTGCTAAGACCATAATTACTGCACTCACGGAGTGTATTTACATTATAGATGAATCCTCCACCACAATGTGTTAAGAACATAGTTAGTCCTCCACGGCAGTTTGTTAAGACCATAGTCAGTCCTCCATCACAATGTGTTAAGACCATAGCCATACCTGAAGCACAATATGTTAAAACCATAGTCAGTCCTTGACCACAGTTTGTTAAGACCATAATCAGACCTCCAGCACAGTGTGTTAAGACCATAGTCAGTCGTCCACCAAAGTGTGGTAAGACCATAGCCACTCCTTAACCACAGTGTGTTAAGAGTATGATCACTCCTCAACCACAGTGTTTTAAGATTATAGTCAGTCCTCCACTACAGTGTGTTATGACCATAGTCAGTCCTCCACCACAATGTGTTAAGTCATACACCACAATGCGTTAAGACTATAGTCAGTCATCCACCACAGTGTGTTCAGACTATAGTCAGTCCTCCACCACAGTGTAATGAGAACATAGTAATTCTTGAATCACACTGTGTTAACACCATAGTCAGAACTGCACCACAGTGTGTTTAGACCATGGTCAGTCCTCCATCACATTGTGTTAAGAACATAGTCAGTCCTCCATCACAGAGTGTTAAGATCATAGTCTGTCCTCCATCACAGTGTGTTAAGACTATAGTCAGTCCTCCACCACAGTGTGTTAAAACCATAGTCAGACCTTCACCATAGTGATGTAAGACTATATTCAGTCCTTCACCACAGTGCGTTAAGACCATAGTCACTCCTCCACCCCAGTGTGATAAGACCATAGACAGTTCTCCACCACAGTGTGTTAAGACCATAGTCAGTCCCCCACCACAGTGTGTTAAGACCATAGCCTGACATCAAGCACAATGTGTTAAGAACATAGTTAGTCCTTGACCACAGTTTGTTAAGACCATAGTCAGACCTCCAGCACAGTGTGTTAAGACCATAGTCAGTCCTCCACCAAAGTGTGGTAAGACCATAGTCACTCCTTTACCACAGTGTGTTAACAGTGTGATCACTCCTCAACCATAGTGTTTTAAGATTATAGTCAGTCCTCCACCACTGTGTGTTATGACCATAGTCAGTTCTCCACCACAGTGTGTTATGACCATAGTCAATCCTCCACCACAGTGTGTTAAGACTATAGTCAGTCCTGCACCACAGTGTGATAAGAACATAGTCAGTCCTGAACCCACACTGTGTTAACACCATAGTCAGACCTGCACCACAGTGTGTTTAGACCATTGTCAGTCCTCATCACACTGTCGTTAAGAACATAGTCATCACAACGTGTCAAGACCATAGTCAGTCCTCCATCAGAGTGTGTTAAGACCATAGTCATAACTCCACTACAGTGTGTTAAAACCATAGTCAGTCAGCTACCACAGTGTGTTAGTACCATGATCACTCCTTCACCAGAGTGTGTTAAGACTATAGTCAGTCTTCCACCACATTTTGTTAAAACCATAGTCAGACCTTCACCATAGTGAGGTAAGACAATAATCAGTCCTTCATCACAGTGTGTTAAGACCATAGTCAAACCTCCAACACATTGTGTTAAGACCATAGTCAGTCCTCCACCACAGTGTGTTAAGACAATAGTCAGTTCTACACTAGTGAGTTAAGACCATAGTCAGAAATCCACCACAGTGTATTAAGATCATAGTCACTCCTCCCCCACAGTGTGTTAAGACCATATTTAGACCCCCACCACGGTGTGTTAAGACCATATTCAGTCCTCCAACAAAGTGTGTTAAGACCATATTCAGGCCTCAACCAAAGTGTGTTAAATCCATAGTCAGTCCCCACCACAGAGTGTTAAGTTTATATTCAGTCATCTAACACAGTGTGTTAAGACCATAGCCACTTCACCACAGTGTACTAAGACCATAATCACTTCACCAACAGAGTGTATTAAGATTATAGATGAGTCTTCCACCACAAGGTATTAAGACCATAGTCAGTCCACCTCAGTTTGTTAAGATCATAGTAAGTACTCCACCACAGTATGTTAAGACCATAGTCAGTCCTCCATCACAGTGTGTTATGACCATAGTCAGTGCACCACAGTTTGTTAAGACCAAAGTCAGACCTCAACCACAGTGTGCTAAGACCATCATGAGTCCTTGATCACAGTTTGTTAAGACCATAGTCAGTCCTCCACCACAGTCTGCTAAGACCATACTCATTCCTCCACCACAGTGTGGTAAGACTATAGTCACTCCTTTACCACAGTGTGCTAAGAGTATACTCACTACTCAACCAGAGAGTGTTAAGACTATAGACAGCCCTCCACCACAGTGTGTTATGACCATAGTCAGTCCGCCACCAAAGCGTGTTAAGACCATCGCCAGTCCTACACCACAGTTTGTTAAGAACATAGTGTGTCCTCCACCACAGTGTGTTAAGTCCATATTCAGACCTCCACAACAATGTGTTGAGACCATATTGAGTACTCCAAAAAGTGTGTTTAGACCATAGTCAGTCCTCCAGCAAAGTGTGTTAAGTCCACAGTCAGTCCCCACCACAGTGTGTTAAGTTTTTAGTCAGTCCTCTAACACATTGTGTTGAGACCATAGCCACTTCACCACCACAGTGTGCTAAGACCATAACCACTCCAGCAAGAGTGTATTTAGATTATAGATGAGTCCTCCACCACAAGGTGTTAAGACTATAGTCAGTCCTCCACCACAGTTTGTTAAGACCATAGTCAGTCCTCCATCATAGTGTGTTAAGACCATAGCCAGACCTCAAGCACAATATGTTAAGACCATAGTCAGTCCTTGACCACAGTTTGTTAAGACCATAGTTAGACCTCCAGCACAGTGTGTTAATACCATACTTAGTCCTCCACCAAAGTGTGGTAAGACCATAGTCACTCCTTTACCATAGTGTGTTAAGAGTATGTTCACTCCTCAACCACACTGTTTTAAGATTATAGTCAGTCCTCCACCACAGTGTGTTATGATCATAGTCAGTCCTCCACCACAGTGTGTTAAGACCATAGTCAGTCCTCAACCACAATGCGTTAAGACCATAGTCAGTCCTCCACCACAGCGTGTTAAGATTATAGTCAGTAGTCCACCACATTGTGATAAGAACATAGTAAGTCCTGAACCAAACTATGTTAACACCATAGTCAGACCTGCACCACAGTGTGTTTAGACCATAGTCAGTTCTCCATCACAGTGTGTTAAGAACATAGTCAGTCCTCCATCACAGAGTGTTAAGACCATAGTCAGTCCTCCATCACAGTGTGTTAAGACTTTAGTCAGACCTCCACTACAGTGTGTTAAAACCATAGTCAGTCAGCTACCACAGTTTGTCATTACCATGGTCAGTCCTTTAACACAGTGTGTTAAGACTATAGTCATCCTCCACCACAGTGTGTTAAAACCATAGTCAGACCTTCATCATAGTGAGTTAAGACTATAATCAGTCCTTCACCACAATGCGTTAAGACCATAGTCACTCCTCCACCACAATGTGTTAAGACCATCGTCAGCGCTTGACCAAAGTTTGTTAAGACCATAGTCAGTCGTCCACCACAGTTCTTTAAGACCATAGTCACTCCTCCAAGACAATATGTTAAGACCATAGACAGACCTCAACAAGAATATCATAAGATCAGAGTCAGTACTCCACCACAGTGTGCTATGACCATAATCAGTGCACCACAGTGTGTTAAGACCATAGTCAGACCTCTGTCACAAAGTGCTAAGACTATCTTCAGTCCTTGACCACAGTTTGTTAAGACCATAGTTAGTCCTCCATCACAGTTTGCTAAGATCATAGTCATTCCTCCACCACAGTGTAGTAAGACCATAGTCACGTCTTTACCACAGTGTGCCAAGAGTATAGTCACTCCTTAATCACAGAGTGTTAAGACTATAGACAGCCCTCCACCACAGTGTGTTATGACCCTAGTCAGTCCTCCACCACAGCGTGTTAAGACCATCGTCAGTCCTACACCAAAGTGTGTTAAGACTATAGTGAGTCCTCTACCACAGTGTGTTAAGAGCATATTCAGACCTTCACCACAATGTGTTGAGGCCCATATTCACTCCTCCAACAAAGTGTGTTTAGACCATAGTCAATTCTCCACCACAGTGTGTTAAGTCCATAGTCAGTCCTCCAACATAGTGTGTTAAGACCATAGCCAGACATCAAGCACAATGTGTTAAGACCATAGTCAGTCCTTGAACACAGTTTGTTAAGACCATAGTCAGACCTCCAGCACAGTTTGTTAAGACCATAGTCAGTCCTCCACCAAAGTGTGGTAAGACCATAGTCACTCCTTTACCATAGTGTGTTAAGAGTATGACTATAGTCAGTCCTTGACCACAGTTTGTTAAGACCATAGTTAGACCTCCACCACAGTGTGTTAAGACCATAGTTAGTCCTCCACCAAAGTGTGGTAAGACCATAGTCACTCCTTTACCATAGTGTGTTAAGAGTATGTTCACTCCTCAACCACACTGTTTTAAGATTATAGTCAGTCCTCCACCACAGTGTGTTATGACCATAGTCAGTCCTCCACCACAGTGTGTTAAGACCATAGTCAGTCCTCAACCACAATGCGTTAAGACCATAGTCAGTCCTCCACCACAGCGTGTTAAGATTATAGTCAGTAGTCCACCACATTGTGATAAGAACATAGTAAGTCCTGAACCAAACTATGTTAACACCATAGTCAGACCTGCACCACAGTGTGTTTAGACCATAGTCAGTTCTCCATCACAGTGTGTTCAAAACATAGTCAGTCCTCCATCACAGAGTGTTAAGACCATAGTCAGTCCTCCATCACAGTGTGTTAAGACTTTAGTCAGACCTCCACTACAGTGTGTTAAAACCATAGTCAGTCAGCTACCACAGTTTGTCATTACCATGGTCAGTCCTTTAACACAGTGTGTTAAGACTATAGTCATCCTCCACCACAGTGTGTTAAAACCATAGTCAGACCTTCATCATAGTGAGTTAAGACTATAATCAGTCCTTCACCACAATGCGTTAAGACCATAGTCACTCCTCCACCACAATGTGTTAAGACCATCGTCAGCGCTTGACCAAAGTTTGTTAAGACCATAGTCAGTCGTCCACCACAGTTCTTTAAGACCATAGTCACTCCTCCAAGACAATATGTTAAGACCATAGACAGACCTCAACAAGAATATCATAAGATCATAGTCAGTACTCCACCACAGTGTGCTATGACCATAATCAGTGCACCACAGTGTGTTAAGACCATAGTCAGACCTCTGCCACAAAGTGCTAAGACTATCTTCAGTCCTTGACCACAGTTTGTTAAGACCATAGTTAGTCCTCCATCACAGTTTGCTAAGATCATAGTCATTCCTCCACCACAGTGTAGTAAGACCATAGTCACGTCTTTACCACAGTGTGCCAAGAGTATAGTCACTCCTTAATCACAGAGTGTTAAGACTATAGACAGCCCTCCACCACAGTGTGTTATGACCCTAGTCAGTCCTCCACCACAGCGTGTTAAGACCATCGTCAGTCCTACACCAAAGTGTGTTAAGACTATAGTGAGTCCTCTACCACAGTGTGTTAAGAGCATATTCAGACCTTCACCACAATGTGTTGAGGCCCATATTCACTCCTCCAACAAAGTGTGTTTAGACCATAGTCAATTCTCCACCACAGTGTGTTAAGTCCATAGTCAGTCCTCCAACATAGTGTGTTAAGACCATAGCCAGACATCAAGCACAATGTGTTAAGACCATAGTCAGTCCTTGAACACAGTTTGTTAAGACCATAGTCAGACTTCCAGCACAGTTTGTTAAGACCATAGTCAGTCCTCCACCAAAGTGTGGTAAGACCATAGTCACTCCTTTACCATAGTGTGTTAAGAGTATGATCACTCCTCAACCACAGTGTTTTAAGATTATAGTCAGTCCTCCACCACAGTGTGTTATGACCATAGTCAGTCCTACACCACAGTGTGTTAAGACCATAGTCAGTCCTACACCACAGTGTGTTTAGACAATAGTCAGTCCTTAACCACAATGCGTTAAGACCATAGTCAGTCCTGCACCACAGTGTGATAAGACCGTAGTCAGTCCTGAACCACACTGTGTTAACACCATAGTCAGACCTGCACCACAGTGTGTTTAGATCATAGTCAGTCCTCCATCACAGTGTCGTTACGACCATAGTCAGTCCTCCATCACAGTGTGTTAAAACCATACTCAGTCCTCCATCACAGTGTGTTAAGACCATAGCCAGACCTCAAGCACAATGTGTTAATACCATACTTAGTCCTCCACCAAAGTGTGGTAAGACCATAGTCACTCCTTTACAACAGTGTGTTAAGAGTATGTTCACTCCTCAACCACAGTGTTTTAAGATAATCAACCACAATGCGTTAAGACCATAGTCAGTCCTCCACCACAGCGTGTTAAGATTATAGTCAGTAGTCCACCACATTGTGATAAGAACATAGTAAGTCCTGAACCACACTGAGTTAACACCATAGTCAGACCTGCACCACAGTGTGTTTAGACTGTAGTCAGTTCTCCATCACAGTGTGTTCAAAACATAGTCAGTCCTCCATCACAAAGTGTTAAGATCATAGTCAGTCCTCCATCACAGTGTGTTAAGACTTTAGTCAGACCTCCACTACAGTGTGTTAAAACCATAGTCAGTCAGCTACCACAGTTTGTCATTACCATGGTCAGTCCTTTACCACAGTGTGTTAAGACTATAGTCAGTCCTCCACCACAGTGTGTTAAAACCATAGTCAGACCTTCATCATAGTGAGTTAAGACTATAATCAATCCTTCACTACAGTGCGTTAAGACCATAGTCACTCCTCCACCACAATGTGTTAAGATCATCGTCAGCGCTTGACCAAAGTTTGTTAAGACCATAGTCAGTCGTCCACCACAGTTCTTTAAGACCATAGTCACTCCTCCAAGACAATATGTTAAGACCATAGTCAGACCTCCAGAAGAATATCATAAGATCACAGTCAGTACTCCACCACAGTGAGAGATGACCATAATCATTTCACCACAGTGTGTTAAGACCATAGTCAGACCTCTGCCACAAAGTGCTAAGACTATCTTCAGTCCTTGACCACAGTTTGTTAAGACAATAGTTAGTCCTCCATCACAGTTTGCTAAGATCATAGTCATTCCTCCACCACAGTGTAGTAAGACCATAGTCACTTCTTTACCACAGTGTGCTAAGAGTATAGTCACTCCTTAATCACAGAGTGTTAAGACTATAGACAGCCCTCCACCACAGTGTGTTATGACCCTAGTCAGTCCTCCACCACAGCATGTTAAGACCATCGTCAGTCCTACACCAAAGTGTGTTAAGACTATAGTGAGTCCTCGACCACAGTGTGTTAAGAGCATATTCAGACCTTCACCACAATGTGTTGAGGCCCATATTCACTCCTCCAACAAAGTGTGTTTAGACCATAGTCAATCCTCCACCACAGTGTGTTAAGTCCTTGTCAGTCCTCCACCACAGTGTGTTAAGACCATAGCCAGACAACAAGCACAATGTGTTAAGACCATAGTCATTCCTTGAACACAGTTTGTTAAGACCATAGTCAGACCTTGAACACAGTTTGTTAAGACCATAGTCAGTCCTCCACCAAAGTGTGGTAAGACCATAGTCACTTCTTTACCATAGTGTGTTAAGAGTATGATCACTCCTCAACCACAGTGTTTTAAGATTATAGTCAGTCCTCCACCACAGTGTGTTATGACCATAGTCAGTCCTCCACCACAGTATGTTAAGACCATAGTCAGTCCTACACCACAGTGTGTTTAGACAATAGTCAGTCCTTAACCACAATGCGTTAAGACCATAGTCAGTCCTGCACCACAGTGTGATAAGACCGTAGTCAGTCCTGAACCACACTGTGTTAACACCATAGTCAGACCTGCACCACAGTGTGTTTAGACCTTAGTCAGTCCTCCATCACAGTGTCGTTACGACCATAGTCAGTCCTCCATCACAGTGTGTTAAGACTATAGTCAGTCCTCCATCACAGTGTGTTAAGACTATAGTCAGACCTCCACTACAGTGTGTTAAACCCATACTCGGTCAGCTACCACAGTGTGTTATTACCATGGTCAGTCATTCACCACATTGTGTTAAGATTATAGTCAGTCCTACACCACAGTGTGTTAAAACCATAGTCAGACTTTCACCATAGTGAGGTAAGACTATAATCAGTCCTTCACAACAGTGCGTTAAGACCATAGTCACTCCTCCAACACAGAGTGTAAGACCATAGTCAGTCCTCCACCACAGTGTGCTAAGACAATAGTCAGTTCTACACTAGTGAGTTAAGACCATATTCAGAACTCCACCACAGTGTATTAAGATCATAGTCACTCCTACACCACAGTGTGTTAAGACCATATTCAGAAATCCACCATGGTGTGTCAAGACCATATTCAGAAATCCACCATGGTGTGTCAAGACCATTTCAGTCCTCCAACGAAGTGTGTCAAGACCATATTCAGTCCTCCACCACAGTGTGTTAAATCCATAGTCAGTCCCCACCACAGTGTTTTAAGTTTATAGTCAGTCATCTAACACAGTGTGTTAAGACAATAGACAATTCTCCACCACAGTGTGCTAAGACCATAATCACTCCACCAACAGAGTATATTAAGATTATAGATGAGTCTTCCACCACAATGTGTTAAGACAATAGTCAGTCCTCCACCACAGTTTATTAAGACCATAGTAAGTACTCCACCACAGTTTATTAAGACCATAGTAAGTACTCCACCACGGTATGTTAAGACTATAGTCAGACCTTTACAATGATATCATAAGACCATAGTCAGTCCTCCACCACAGTGTGTTATGATCATAGCCATTGCACCACAGTGTGTTAAGACCAAAGTCAGACCTCAGCCACAGTGTGCTAAGACCATCATCAGTCCTTGACCACAGATTGTTAAGACCATAGTCAGTCCTCCACCACAGTTTGCTAAGACCATAGTCATTCCTCCACCACAGTGTGGTAAGACTATAGTCACTCCTTTACCACATTGTGCTAAGAGTATACTCACTCCTCAACCACAGAGTGTTAAGACTATAGACAGCCCTCCACCTCAGTCTGTTATGACCATAGTCAGTCCGCCACCAAAGCGTGTTAAAACCATCGTCAGTCCTACACCACAGTTTGTTAAGACGATAGTGTGTCCTCCACCACAGTGTCTTAAGTCCATATTTAGACCTCCTCCACAATGTGGTGAGACCATATTCAATACACCAAAAAAGTGTGTTTAGACAATAGTAAGTCCTCTACCAATGTGTGTTAAGTCCATAGTCAGTCCCCACCAGAGTGTGTTAAGTATTTAGTCAGTCCTCTAACACAGTGTGGTAAGACCATAGCCACTTCACCACCACAGTGTGCCAAGACCATAATCACTCCACCAACAGAGTGTATTTAGATTATAGATGAATCCTCCACCACAATGTGTTAAGACCACAGTCAGTCCTCCACGGTAGTTTGTTAAGACCATAGTTAGTCCTCCACCACAGTGTGTTAAGACCATAGCCAGACCTCAAGCACACTGTGTAAGACTATAGTCAGTCCTTGACCACAGTTTGTTAAGACCATAGTCAGACCTCTAGCACAGTGTGTTAAGACCATATTCCGTCCTCCACCAAAGTGTGGTAAGACCATAGTCACTCCTTTACCACAGTATGTTAAGAATATGATCACTCCTCAACCACAGTGTTTTAAGATTATAGTCAGTCCTCCACCACAGTGTGTTATGACCATAGTCAGTTCTCCACCACAGTGTGTTAAGACCATAGTCAGTCCTCAACCACAATGCGTTAAGACCATAGTCAATCCTCCACCACAGTGTGTTAAGACTATAGTCAGTCCTCCACCACAGTGCGATAAGAACATAGTAAGTCCTGAACCACACTGTGTTAACACCATAGTCAGACCTGCACCAGAGTGTGGTTAGACCATAGTCAGTCCTCCATCACATTGTGTTAAGAACATAGTCAGTCCTCCATCACAGAGTGTTGAGACCATAGTCAGTCCTCCATCACAGTGCGTTAAGACTATAGTGAGACCTCCACCACAGTGTGTTAAAACTATAGTCAGTCAGCTACCACAGTTTGTCATTACCATGGTCAGTCCTTCACCACAGTGCGTTAAGACTATAGTCAGTCCCACACCACAGTGTGTTAAAACCATAGTCAGACCTTCACCATAGTGACATAAGGCTATAATCAGTCCTTCACCACAGTGCGTTAAGACCATAGTCACTCCTCCACCACAGTGTGTTAAGACCATAGTCAGTCCTCCTCCACAGTGTGTTAAGACTATAGCCAGACCTCAAGCACAATGTGTTAAGACCAAAGTCAGTCCTTGACTACAGTTTGTTAAGACCATAGTCAGACCTCCAGTAATGTGTGTTAAGACCATAGTCAGTCCTCCACCAAAGTGTGGTAAGACCATAGTCTCTCCTTTACCACAGTGTGTTTAGAGTATGATTACTCCTCAACCACAGTGTTTTTGAAGATTGTAGTCGGTCCTCCACCACAGGGTGTTATGACCATAGTCAGTCCTACACCACAGTGTGTTAAGACAATAGTCAGTCCTTAACCACAATGCGTTAATACCATAGTCAGTCCTGCACAACAGTGTGATAAGACCGTAGTCAGTCCTGAAGCACACTGTGTTAGCACCGTCGTCAGACCTGCACCACAGTGTGTTTAGACCATAGTCAGTCCTCCATCACAGTGTCGTTAAGAACATAGTAAGTCCTCCATCACAGTGTATTAAGACCATAGTCAGTCCTCCATAAGAGTATGTTAAGACCATAGTCAGACCTCCACGACAGTGTGTTAAAACCATAGTCAGTCAGCTACCACAGTGTGTGATTACCATGGTCAGTCCTTCACCACAGTGTGTTAAGACTATAGTCAGTCCTCCACCACAGTGTGTTAGAACCATAGTCAGACCTTCACCATATTAAGTTAAGACTATAGTCAGTCCCTCAAAACAGTGCGTTAAGACCATCGTCACTATTCCAACACAGTGTGTAAGACCATAGTCTGTCCTCCACCACAGTGTGTTAAGACAATAGTCAGTTCTACACTAGTGAGTTAAGACCATATTCAGAACTCCACCACAGTGTATTAAGATCATAGTCACTCCTCCACCACAGTGTGTTAAGACCATATTCAGATCTCTACCACGGCGTGTTAAGACCATTTCAGTCCTCCAACAAAGTGTCTTAAGACCATATTCAGTCCTCCACCACAGTGTGTTAAATCCATAGTCAGTCCCCACCACAGAGTGTTAAGTTTATAGTCAGTCATCTAACACAGTGTGTTAAGACCATAGACACTCCTCCACAGTGTGCTAAGACCATAATCACTCCACCAACAGAGTGTATTAAGATTATAGATGAGTCTTCCACCACAATGTGTTAAGACCATAGTCAATCCTCCACCACAGTTTATTAAGACAATAGTAAGTACTCCACCACAGTATGTTAAGACCATAGTCAGACCTCGACAACAATATCATAAGACCATAGTCAGTCTTCCACCACGGTGTGTTATGACCATAGTCATTGCACCACAATGTGTTAAGACCAAAGTCAGACCTCAACCACAGTGTGCTAAGACCATAATCACTCCACCAACAGAGTGTATTTAGATTATGGATGAGTCCTCCACTACAAAGTGTTAAGACCATAGTCAGTCCTTGAACACAGTTTGTTAAGGCGATAGTCAGACGTCCAGCAAAGTTTGTTAAGACCATAGTCAGTCCTCCACCAAAGTGTGGTAAGACCATAGTTACTCCTTTACCACAGTGTGTTAAGAGTATGATCACTCCTCAACCACAGTGTTTTAAGATTATAGTCAGTCCTCCACCACAGTGTGTTATGACCATAGTCAGTCCTCCACCACAGTGTGTTAAGACCATAGTCAGTCCTCAACCACAGTGCGTTAAGACCATAGTCAGTCCTCAACCACAGTGTGTTAAGAGTGTAGTCAGTCCTCCACCACAGTGTGATAAGAACACAGTAAGTCCTGAACCACACTGTGTTAACACCATAGTCAGACCTGCACCACAGTGTGTTTAGACCATAGTCAGTCCTCCATCACGGTGTGTTGAGACTTTAGTCAGACCTCCACTACAGTGTGTTAAAACCATAGTCAGTCAGCTACCACAGTTTGTCATTATCATGGTTAGTCTTTTACCACAGTGAGTTAAGACTATAGTCAGTCCTCCACCACAGTGCGTTAAAACCATAGTCAGACCTTCACCATAATGAGTTAAGACTATAATCAGTCCTTCACCACAGTGCGTTAAGACCATAGTCACTCCTCTACCACAATGTGATAAGACCATCGTCAGTGCTTGACCAAAGTTTGTTAAGACCATAGTCAGTCGTCCACCACAGTTCGTTAAGATCATAGTCACTCCTCCACCTCAGTGGGTTAAGCCCATCTTCAGACCTCCACCACAGTGTGTTAAGAACTTAGTCAGTCCTCCAGCACAGTGTATTGAGACCATAGTCAGTTTTCCATCACAGTGTGTTAAAGCAATAGTCAGACCTCCAACACAGCGTGTTAAGTCTATAGTCCAGTCGTCCACCACAGCATGTTAAAACCATATCCAGACCTCCACCACGATGTGTTAAGACTACAGTCAGTTCTCGACCACAGTTTGTTAAGACCATAGTCAGTCCGTAACAACAGTGTGTAAAGACCATAGTCAGACCTGCACCACAGTTTGTTAAGACCATAGTCAGACCTCCACCACAGTGTGATAAGAACATATTCAGCCATCCACCACAGTGTGTTAAGACCATGGTGAGACCTTCACTACAATGTGTTATGACCATAGTCAGTTCTCCACCTCAGTGTTTTAAGACTATACTCAGTCCTCCACCACAGTGTGTTGAGACCATAGTCAGTCCTCCACCACAGTGTGTTAAGACCATAGCTAATCCTTCACCACAGTGTGCTACGACCATAGTCACTCCTCAACCACAGTATAAGATCATAGTCAGTCTTACACCGCAATGTGTTAACACCATGTTCAGTCCTCCACCACAGTGTGTTAAGACCATATTCAGACCTCCACCATGGTGTTTTAAGACCATAGTTAGTCCTCCGCTATATTGTTTAAGGCCATATTCTGTACTCAACCATAGTGTGTTAAGACTATAGTCACTCCTCTACCACACTGTGCTAAGACCATAGTCACTCCTCCACAGCAGTATGTTAAGACCATAGTCAATCCTCCACCATAGTGTGTTAAGAATATCGTCAGTCTTCCACCACAGCGTGTTAAGAACATAGTCTGACCCCCACTACAGTGTGTTGAGACCATCGTCAGTTCTCCACCGCAGTGTGTTTAGACCATAGTCAGACCTTCACCACAATGTGTTAAGACCATCGTTAGTCCTTCACCATATTGTGTTAAGACCATAGTCAGTATTCCACCAGAGTGTGTTAAGAACATAGTCATTCCTCCACCACAGTGTGTTGAGACCATAGTCTGTCCTCCATCACAGTGTGTTAACACCATAATCTGTCCTCCACCATAGTGTCTTGACTATAGTCATTCCTCCATCACAGCGCGTTAAGACCATAGTCAGTCCTCCACCTCAGTGTGTTAAGCCCATAATCAATCCTCCACCACAGTGTGTTAAAACCATAGTCAGCCCTCCACCACAGTTTGTTAAGACCATAGTTAATCCTCTAGCACAGTATGTTACGACTATAGTCACTCTTCCACTACAATATGTTAAGATCATAGTCTTCAACCACAATGTGTTAACATCATATTCTGTCCTCCACCCCAGTGTGTTAAGACCATATTCAGACCTCTACTGCAGTGTGTTAAGACCATAGTTAGTCCTCCACTATATTGTTTAAGACCATAGTCAGTCCTGCACCATAGTGTGTTAATACCATAGTCACTCCTCTACCACAGTGTGCTAAGACCATATTCAATCCTCCATCGCAGTGCGTTAGGACCATAGTCAATCCTCCACCACAGTGCATTAAGAATATCGTCAGTCCTCCACCACAGCGTGTTATGAAGATAGTCAGACCCCCCCAAATTGTGTTGAGACCATAGTCCGTCCTCCACAATCGTGTGTTAAGAACATAGTCATTCCTCCACCACAGTGAATTGAGACCATAATCCGTCTCCCATCACAGTGTGTTAACACCATAGTCAGTCCACCACAGTGTGTTAAGCCCATCGTCATTCCTCCACCACAGTGTGTTAAGAACATAGTCAGTCCTCCAGCACAGTGTGTTGAGACCATCTTCAGTCCTCCATCACAGTGTGTTAAAGCAATAGTCAGACCTCCAACACAGTGTGTTAAGTCTATAGTCCAGTCGTCCACCACAGTATGTTAAAACCATATCCAGACCTTCACCACAATGTGTTAAGACTATAGTCAGTTCACCACAGTTTGTTAAGACCATAGTCAGTCCGTCACTACAGTGTGTAAAGACCATAGTCAGACCTGCACCACAGTTTGTTAAGACCATAGTCAGACATCCACCACAGTGTGATAAGTACATAGTCAGCCATACACCACAGTTCGTTAAGACCATAGTGAGACCTTCACTACAATGTGTTATGACCATAGTCAGTTCTCCACCTCAGTGTTTTAAGACTATACTCAGTCCTCCACCACAGTGTGTTGAGACCATAGTCAGTCCTCCACCACAGTGTGTTAAGACCATAGCTAATCCTCCAGCACAGTGTGCTACGACCATAGTCACTCCTCCACCACAGTATGTTAAGATCATTGTCAGTCTTCCACAACAATGTGTTAACACCATTATCGGTCCTTCACCACAGTGTTAAAACAATATTCAGACATCCACCACAGTGTTTTAAGACCATAGTTAGTCCTCCGCTGTATTGTTTAAGACCATAGTGAGTCCTCCACTATAGTGTGTTAAGACTTTAGTCACTCCTCTACCACAGTGTGCTAAGACCATAGTGACTCCTCCACCACAGTATGTTTTAAGAACATACTTAATCCTCCGCTGTATTGTTTAAGACCATAGTCAGTCCTCCACCATAGTCTGTTAAGACTATAGTCATTCCTCTACCACACTGTGCTAAGACCATAGTCACTCCTCCACCACAGTATGTTAAGACCATAGTCAGTCCTCCACAATTGTGTGTTAAGAACATAGTCATTCCTCGACCACATTGTGTTGAGACCATAGTCCGTCCCCCATCACAGTGTGTTAACACCATAGTCAGACTTCCATCACAGTGTGTTAAGTCTATAGTCAAGTCGTCCGCCACAGTGTGTTAAGACCATATTTAGACCTCTACCACAATGTGTTAAGACTATTGTCAGTCCTCTAACAAAGTTTAAGACCAATGTCACTCCGTCACCACAGTGTGTTCAGACCATAGTCAGACGTGCACCGCAGTTTGTTAAAACCATAGTCAGACCTTCACCACAGTGTGGTAAGAACATAGTCAGTCATCCACCACAGTGTGTTAAGACCATAGTGAGACCTCCACCACAATGTGTTATGACCATAATCAATCCTCCACCTCAGTGTCTTAAGAACATAATCAGTCCTCCACCACAGTGTGTTAAGACCATAGCTAATCCTCCACCACAGTGTGCTACGACCATAGTCACTCCACCACAGTATGTTAAGATCATAGTCAGTCTTCCACCACAATGTGTTAACGCCATATTCAGTCCTCCACCACAGTGTGTTGAGACCATATTAAGACCTCCACCACCGTGTTTTAAGACATTAGTAAGTCCTCCGCTGTATTGTTTAAGACCATAGTCAGTCTTCCACCACAGTGTGTTGAGACCATATTAAGACCTCCACCACCGTGTTTTAAGACATTAGTAAGTCCTCCGCTGTATTGTTTAAGACCATAGTCAGTCTTCCACCATAGTCTGTTAAACTATAGTCACTCCTCTACCACACTGTGCTAAGACCATAGTCACTCCTCCACAGCAGTATGTTAAGACCATAGTGTGTTAAGAATATCGTCAGTCTTCCACCACAGCGTGTTAAGAACATAGTCTGACCCTCACTACAGTGTGTTGAGACCATCGTCAGTTCTCCACCGCAGTGTGTTTAGACCATAGTCAGACCTCCACCACAATGTGTTAAGACCATCGTTAGTCCTTCACCATATTGTGTTAAGACCATAGTCACTCCTCCACAGCAGTATGTTAAGACCATAGTCAATCCTCCACCATAGTGTGTTAAGAATATCGTCAGTTTTCCACCACAGCGTGTTAAGAACATAGTCTGACCCTCACTACAGTGTGTTGAGACCATCGTCAGTCCTCCACCACAGTGTGTTAAGACCATATTCAGTCCACCACAGTGTGTTGAGACCATATTCTGACCTCCACCACCGTGTTTTAAAACCGTAGTAAATCCTCCGCTGTATTGTTTAAGACCATAGTCAGTCTTCCACCAGACTGTGTCAAACTATAGTCACTCCTCTACCGTACTGTGCTAAGACCATAGTCACTCCTCCACCACAGTATGTTAAGTCCATAGTCAATTCTCCACCACAGTGTGTTGAGAATATCGTCAGTCCTCCACCACAGCGTGTTATGAACTTAGTTAGACCCCCAATACAGTGTGTTGAGACCATAGTCAGTCCTCCACTACAGTGTGTTACGACCATAGTGAAACCTCCACCACAATGTGTTAAGACCATCGTTAGTCCTACACCCTATTGTGTTAAGACTATAGTCGGTTCTCCACCAGAGTGTCTTAAGAACATAGTCATTCCTCCACCACAGTGTGTTGAGACCATAGTCCGTCCTCCAACACAGTGTGTTAACACCATAGGCAGTCCTCCACCACAGTGTTTTAAAAAAATAGACAGTCCCCCACCACGGTGTGTTAAAGACCATAGTCATTCCTCCGGAACAGTGTGCTAAGTCCATAGTCAGTCCTCCACCATAGTGTGTTAAGACCATATTTAGACCTCTACCACAGTCTGTTAAGACCAAAGTCACTCCTTAACCACAGTGTGTTAAGACCAGAGAGTGACCTATACCACAGTTTGTTAGGACCTTATTCAGTCCTCTATCAAAGTATGTTAAGACCATACTTAGTCACCCACCGCATTATGTTAAGGCCATAGTCAGTCCTCCATCACAGTTTGTTAAGATCATAGTCAGTCCTCCACCACAGTGTGTTAAGAACATAGTCAGTCCTACACCACCGTGTGTTAAGACCATAGTCAATCCTTCACCACAGTGTGTTAAGACCATACTCGACCTCCATCACAGTGTGTGAAGAGAATAGTCAGACCTCCTCCAAAAAATATTAAGGCCATAGTCAGTTCTCTACCAAAGTTTCTTATGACCATACTCAGACCTGCACTACAGTGTGTTGAGACCATAGTCACCGCTCTTAACAGTGTGGTTATGACTATAGTCAGATCTTCACCACATGTGGTAATGACAAAAGTCAGTCACCACCAAACAGTGTCCTTAAGACTACAGTCAGTCCTCCACCACAGTGTGTTAAGACCATAGTAAGACCACCACCACTGTTTGTGTAACATAGTCATTCTCCACCACATGTGTGTTAAGACATAGTTAGTCCCCCATCACGATTATTAAGACGATAGTCAACTTTACGTTCCACCACAGTGTGTTAAACATAGTCATGACTCCAACACAGTGTGTTAAGACTATAGTCAGTCCTCCACCACAGTGTTTTAAGACCATAGTGAGTCCTCCACCAAAGTGACTTAAACCTATAGTGAATCCTCCATCACAGTGTGTAAAGAACATAGTCAATCCTCCACCACAGTGTGTTAAGACCATAGTCAGTCCTCCACCACAGTGTGTTAAGACAATAGTAAGACCTCCACCACAGTGTGTTAAGAGCATAGTCAGACCTTCACCACAATGCGTTAAGACCATCGTCAGTTCAATACCACATTTTGTTAAGACCATAGTCGGCCCTCCACCAGAGTGTGTTAAGAACATAGTCATTCCTCCACCACAGTGTGTTGAGACCATAGTCCGTCCCCCATCACAGTGTGTTAACACCATAGACAGTCATCCACCATAGTGTGTTAAGACTATAGTCATTCCTTCACCACAGCGCGTTAAGACCATAGTCAGTCCTCCACCACAGTCTATTAAGAAAACAGACAGTCCTCCACCACGGTGTGTTAAAGACCATAGTCATTCCTCCAGAACAGTGCGTTAAGACCGTAGTCAATCCTCCACCACAATGTGTTAGGACCATAGTCAGACCTCCGCCACAGTTTGTTAAGACCAAAGTCAATCTTCAACCACAGTGTATTAAGACCATAGAGTGACCTATACCACAGTTTGTTAGGACCATTTTCACTCCTCTGTCTCAGTGTGTTAAGACCATATTTAGTCATCCACCACAGTGTGTTAAGACCATAGTCAGTCCTCCATCACAGTGTGTTAAGACCACAGTCAGTCCTCCACCACAGTGTGTTAAGAACATATGCAATCCTCTACCACAGTGTGTTAAGACCATAGTCAGTTCTCCACCACAGTGTGTTAAGACTATAGCCAGACCTCCACCACAGTGTGTGAAGACCATATTCAGACCTCCTCCAAAATGTAGTAAGACCACGGTAAGTCCTCCACCAAAGTTTGTTATGACCATACTCAGAACTCCACCGCAGTGTGTAGAGACCATAGTCAGTCCTCCACCACAGTGTGTTAAGACCATAGTCAGTCCTCCACCACAGTGTGATAAGAACATAGTCAGTCCTCCAGCACAGTGTGCCATCACAGTTTGTTAAAGCAATAGTCAGACCTCCACCACAGTGTGTGAAGTCTATAGTCCAGTCGTCCACCACAGTATGTTAAGACCATATCCAGACCTCCACCATAATGTGTTAAGACTATAGTCAGTTCTCCACCACAGTTTGTTAAGACCATAGTCAGTCCGTCACTACAGTGTGTAAAGACCATAGTCAGACCTGCACCACAGTTTGTTAAGACCATAGTCAGACCTCCACCACAGTGTGTTGAGACCATAGTCCGTCCTCTATCACAGTGTGTTAGCACCATATTCTGTCCTCCACCGTAGTGTGTTGACTATACTCATTCCTCCATCACAGCGCGTTAAGACCATATTCACTCCTCCACCACAGCCTGTTAAGACCATCGTCAGACCTCCACCATAGTGCGTTAAGACCCTAGTCAATTCTCTACCACAGTGTGTTAGGACCATAGAGTGACGTCTACCACAGTGTTTTAAGACCATAGTCAGTCCCTCACAACAGTGTGTTAAGACCATAGTTAGTCAACCACCACAGTGTTTTAAGACCTTAATCAGTCCCCCATTACAGTGTGTTAAGACAATAGTCATTCCTACATCACAGTGTGTTAAGACCATAGTCAGCCCTCCACCACAGTATGTTAAGACTATAATCAGTCCGGCACCACAGTGTGGTAAGACCACAGTCATACCTCAACCACAATGTGAAAAGACCATAGTCAATCCTCCACCACAGTGTGTTAAGAAAATAAGCAGTCCACCACGGTTTGTTAAAGACCATAGTTATTCCTCCAGAACAGTGTGTTAAGACCATAGTCAGTCCTCCACCATAGTATGTTAAGACTATAGTCACTCCTCTACCACAGTGTGCTAAGACCATAGTCAGTCCTCCACCACAGTCTGTTAACCCATTGTCAGACCTCCATCATAGTGTGTTAAGACCCGAGTCAATTCTCTACCACAGTGTGTTAGGACCATAGAGTGACCTCTACCACAGTGTTTTAAGACCATAGTCAGCCCCTGACAACTGTGTATTAAGACCATAGTTAGTCAACCACCACAGTGTTTTAAGACCTTAATCAGTCCTCCATTACAGTGTGTTATGTCCATAGTCAGTTCTACATCACAGTGTGTTAAGATCATAGTCAGACCTCCACGACATTATGTTAAGACTATAATCAATCCGGCACCACAGTGTGGTAAGACCAGTCATACCTCAACCACAATGTGAAAAGACCATAGTCAGTCCTCCACCTCAGTGTGTTATGAAAATAGACAGTCCTCCACCACGGCGTGTTAAAGACCATAGTTATTCCTTCAGAACAGTGTGTTGAGACAATAGTCAGTCCTCCACCATAGTGTGTGAAGACCATAGTCAGACTTCCACCACAGTGTGCTAAGATCAGAGTCAATCCTCCACCACAGTGTGTTAAGACCATAGAGTGACCTATACCCCAGTTTGATAAGACCATATTCAGTCCTCGATCACAGTGTGTTAAGACCATAGTTTGTCATCTACCACAGTGTGTTAAGACCATAGTCAGTCCCCCATCACAGTGTGTTAAGACCATAGTCAGTCCTCCACTATAGTGTGTTAAGATTATAGTCAATCCTCCACCACAGTGTGGTAAGACCTTTGTCAGACCTCCACCAAAATGTGTTAAGACTTTAGTCAGTCTTCCACCACGGTGTGTTGAGAACATAGTCAGTCCTCCACCACAGTATGCTAAAGACCATAGTTATTACTCCACAACATTGCGTTAAGACCATAGTCAGTCCTCAACCACAGTGTGTTAATGTTATAGTCAATCCTCCACCACAGTGTGTTAAGACCATAGTTAGACCTCCACCACAATATGTTAAGACCATAGTCAGACCTCCACCATAGTGTGTTAACACTATAGTCAATCCTCCACCACAGTGTGGTAAGACCTTAGTCAGACCTCCACCAAAATGTGTTAAGACTATAGTCAGTCCTCCACCACACTGTGTTGAGACCATAGTTTGTCATCTAGCAAAGTATATTAAGACCATAGTCAGTCCCCCATCACAGTGTGTTAAGACCACAGTTAGTCCTCCATCACAGTGTGTTAAGACCATAGTCAGACTTCCACCATAGTGTGTTAAGACTATAGTCAATCCTCCACCACAGTGTGGTAAGACCTTAGTCAGACCTCCACCAAAATGTGTTAAGACTATAGTCAGTCCTCGACCACAGTGTGTTGAGACCACAGTCAGTCTTCCACCACAGCATGCTAAAGACCATAGTTATTACTCCACAACATTGCGTTAAGATCATAGTCAGTCCTCAACCACAGTGCGTTAATGTTATAGTCGATCCTCCACCACAGTGTGTGAACACCGTAGTCAGACCTCCACCACAATGTGTTAAGGCTATATTCAGTCCTCCACCACAGTGTGTTAAGACCTTACTCAGTCTTCCACCACAGTGTGCCAGTACCATAGTCAGTCCTCCACCACATTTAGTTAAGACCATAGTCACTGCTCCACCACTGCATGTTAAGACCATAGTCAGTCTTTCAGCACAGTGTGTTATGACCATAGACAGACCTCCACCACAGTGTGTTGAGACCTTAGTCATTCCTCCATCACAGTGTGTTAAGATCATAGTCATTCCTCCAACACAGTGTGTTAGGACCATTGTCTGTTCTCCACCACAGTGTGTTAAGACCATATTCATACCTCCACCAAACTGTGTTAAGACCATCGTCAGTCCTCCACAACAGTGTGTTGAGACCATAGTCATTCCTCCATCGCAATGTGTTAAGACCATAATCAGTCCTCCATTACAGTGTGTTATGACTATAGTCAGACCTTCACCACAGTGTGTTAAGACTAAAGTCAGTCCTCCACCACAGTGTGTTAAGACCATAGTGAGACTTCCACCACAGTTTGTTTAGACCATAGTCAGTTCTCCACCACAGTGTGTTAAGACCATAGTCAGTCCTCCATGACAATGTATTAAGACTATAGTCAGACCTCCACCATAGTGTGTTAAGACCATAGTCAGACCTCCACCACAGCGTGTTAAGACTATAGTCAGTCCTCCACCACAGTGTGTTATGACCATAGTGAGTCCTCCACCAGAGTGTGTTAAGACTAAAGTCAGTCCTCCACCACGGTGTGTTAAGAACATAGTCAATCCTCCACCACAGTGTGTTAAGACCATAGTCAGTCCTCCACCACGGTGTGTTAAGACAATAGTCAGACCTCCACCACAGTGTGTTAAGAGCATAGTCAGACCTCCACTAAAATATATTAAGACCATAGTCAGTCCTCCACCACAGTGTATTAAGACCATTGTCAGACCTCCACCATAGTGTGTTAAGACCGTAGTCAATCTTCCAACACAGTGTGTTAGGACTGTAGAGTGGCCTCTACCACAGTATTTTAAGACCATAATCATTCCTCCAGAACAGTGTGCTAAGACTACAGTTATTCATCCAACACAGTGTGTTAAGACCTTAGTCAGTCCTCCATCACAGTGTTAAGACCATAGTCAGTCCTACATCATAGTGTGTTAAAACCATAGTCAGACTCCCACAACAGTGTGTTAAGACTATAATCACTCGTGGAACACATTGTGGTAAGATCACAGTCACAATGTGTTAAAACCACAGTCAGTCCTCCACCACAATGTGTTAAGAATATAGACAGTTCTCCACCATAGTGTGTTATAGACCATAGTCATTTCTCGAGAACAGTGTGTTAAGACCATAGTCAGTCCTCCATCACAGTGTGTTAAGACCATAGTCAGTCCTCTATCAAAGTGTGTTAAAACAATAGTCAGACCACCACCAAAGAGTGTTAAGACTATAGTCAGTCGTCAACCACAGTGTGTTAAGAGCATAGTCAGATCACCACAATGTGTTAAGACCATAGTCAGTCCTCCACCACAGTGTGTTAAGACCACAGTTAGTCTGTTACCACTGTATGGTAAGACCATTGTCAGACTTGCACCACAGTTTTTAAGACTATAATCAGACCTCGACCAGTGTGATAAGAACATACTCAGTCATCCACCACAGTGTGTTAAGACCATAGTCAGACTGCCACCACAATGTGTTAAGACCATAGTCAGTTCTCCACCTCAGTGTGTTAAGAATATAGTTAGTCCTCCACCACAGTGTGTTAAGACCATAGTCAGTCCTCCACCACTGTGTGTTAAGACCATAGTCAATCCTCCACCACAGTATGCTACGACCATAGTAACTCCTCCACCACAATAGTCAGTCCTCCACCAGAGTGTGTTTACACCATGTTCAGTCCTACACCACAGTGTGTTAAGACCATATTCAGACCTCCACCACATTGTGTTAAGACCGTAGTCAGACCTCCACCACAGTGTGTTGAGACCATAGTCAGTCCTCCATCACAGTCTTTTAAGACCATAGTCAGTCCTCCATGAAATTGTGCTAAGAGCATAGTCAGTCCTCCATCACAGTGTGTTAAGTCCATATTCAGACCTCCACCAAAGTATGTCAAAACAACTGTCATTCAGCTACGACATTGTTTTAAGACCATAGTCACTCTTTCACCACAGTGTGTTAAGACCATAGTCATTCCGCCACCACAGTGTGTTAAACCATAGTCAGACCTCCACCATAGTGTGTTAAGAGTATAGCCAGTCCTGCACCACGTGCGTTGAGATCATAGTCAGTCCTCCAACACAGTGTTTTAAGACCATAGTCAGTCCTTTATCACAGTGGGTTAAGACCATAGTCAGTCTTCCTACATAGTGTTTTAAGACCATAGTCAGACCTCCACCACAGTCTGTTAAGGCCATAGTCAATCCTCCACCACAGTGTATTAAGACCATAGAGTGATCTGTACCACAGTGAGTTAAGACTATAGTCAGTCCTCCACCACAGTGTGTTAAGACCATAGTCAGTCATCCACCACAGTGTGTTAAGATTATAGTCAGTCCTCCATCACAGTATGTTAGTCAGTTCTCCGCTGCCATATGTTAAATCCATAGATAGACTTCCACCACAATGTGTTAAGACCATAGCCAGTCCTCAACCACAGTGTGTTAAGGCCATAGTCAGTACTCCACCACAGTGTGTTAAAGGCCATAGTCATTTCTCCAACACAGTGTGTTAAGACCATAGTGAGTCCTCCACCACAGTGTGTTAGTGTCATAGTCAGTTTTCCACCACAGTGTGTTAAGACCATAGTCAGTCCTCCACCACAGTGTGTTAAGAGCATAGTCAGACCTCCACCAAAGTCTATTAAGACCATTGTAAGTCATTCACCACGGTATATCAAGACCACATCAGTCCTCCACCACAATGTGTTAAGACCATAGTCGGTCCTCCACCACAGTGTGTTAAGACCATAGTTAATCCTTCGTCATATTTCTTTAAAACCATAGTCAGTCCTCCATCATAGTGTGTTAAGACTATAGTCACTCCTCTACCACAGTGTGCTAAAACCATAGTCATTCCTCCACCACAGTATGTTAAGACCATAGTTAGTCCTCCACCACAGTGTGTTAAGACCATCGTCAGTCCTCCATCACAGAGTGTTATGAACATAGTCAGACCTCCACCATAGTGTGTTGAAACCATAGTCACTCCTCCACCACAGTCTGTTAAGACTATAGTCAGACCACCACCACAATGTGTTAAGACCATCTTCATTCCTACGCCACTTTGTGTTAAAACCATAGTCAGTCCTCCACCAGGGTGTGTTAAGAACATAGTCAGTTCTCCACCACAGTGTGTTTAGATCATAGTCAGTCCTCTATCACAGTGTGTTAAGACCATAATCAGTCCTCCACCAATTTGTGTCAAAACTATAGTAATTCCTCCACCACAGTGCGTTAAGACCATAGTCAGTCCTCCACCACAGTTTGTTAAGACTATAGTCAGTCCTCCACCACAGTGTATTAAGACCATTGTCAGACCTCCACCATAGTGTGTTAAGCCCGTAGTCAATCCTCCAACACAGTGTGTTAGGACCGTAGAGTGGCCTCTACCACAGTATTTTAAGACCATAGTCATTCCTCCAGAACAGTGTGCTAAGACCACAGTTATTCATCCAACACAGTGTGTTAAGACCTTAGTCAGTCCTCCATCACAGTGTTAAGACCATAGTCAATCCTACATCATAGTGTGTTAAGACCATAGTCAGACTCCCACAACAGTGTGTTAAGACTATAATCACTCGTGGAACACATTGTGGTAAGATCACAGTCATAATTCCACCACAATGTGTTAAGACCTCAGTCAGTCCTCCACCACAGTGTGTTAAGAATATAGACAGTTCTCCACCATAGTGTGTTAAAGACCATAGTCATTCCTCGAGAACAGTGTGTTAAGACCATAGTCAGTTCTCCACCACAGTGTGTTAAGACTATAGTTAGTCCTCCACCACAGTGTGTTAAGACCATAGTCAGACCTCCACCACAATATGATAAAATCATAGTCAGTTCTCCACCATAGTTTGTCATTCCTCCAACACAGTGTGTTAAGACCATAGTCAGATCTCCACCACAATGTGTTAAGACTATAGTCACTCCTCCGACACAGTGTGTTAAGACCTTAGTCAGTCCTCCGCCACAGTGTGTTAAGACCATAGTCAGTCCTCCAGAACATTGTGTTATGACCATAGTCACTCCTCCACCACTGTGTGTTAAGACCATAGTCAGTTTTCCATCATAGTGTGTTATGACCATGATGGTTCACCATGGCTGATATCCAGGGTCAGGATTCATAATGGCTGATATCCAGGGTCAGGGCTCATAATGGTTGATATCCATGTTCAGGATTCATCGTGTATGATATCTAGGGTGAGGGTTCATCATGGCTGATATCCAGGGTCACCCATAGCTGATATCCAGGATCAGTGTTGTTTTGGCTGATATCCAGAGTCAGGTTTCATCATGGCTGATATCCAGGGTCAGTCATAACTGATATCCAGGGTCAGGATTCATCATGGCTGTTATTCAGGGTCAGAGATCATCATGCTGATGTCCACTGTCAGGGTTCATCATGAGTGATATCCAGGGTTAGGGTTCATAATGACTGATTTCCAGGGTCAGTCATAGCTGATATCCATGATCAGGGTTCATCATTAATGATATCCAGATTCAGGTTTCATCATGGTTGATATCCAGGGTTAGGGCTCATCTTGGTTGATGTCCATGGTCAGTCATGGTATATATCCAGGGTCAGTGTTCATCATAGCAGATATCCAGGGTCAGGGTTCATCACGGCTGATATCCAGGGTCAGGTTCATCATGGCTGATATCCAGGATCAGGGTTCATCATGGCTGATATCCATGGTCTGGGTTCATCATAGCTCATATCCACGGTCAGGATACATCATGGCTGATATCCTGGGTCAGGTTTCATCAAGGTTGATATCCAGTGTTAGGGTTCATCATGGCTGATATCCAGAGTCAGTCATGGCTAATATCCAGGGTCATTGTTCATCAAGGCTGATATCCAGCTTCATGGTTCATCATTGTTGATATCCAGGGTCAGGATTCATCATGGCTGATATCTAGGGTCAGGGTTCATCAAGGCTGATATCCATGGTCAGGGTTCATGATGGCTGATGTCTATAGTCAGGGTTCATCATGGCTGATATCAAGGTTCAGTCATGGTTGATATCCAGGATCAGAGTTCATCATGGCTGTATCCAAGGCCAGGGTTCATCATGGCTGATATCCAGGGTCAGGGTTCATCATGGCTGATATCCAGGGTTAGGGTTCATCAATGCTGATATTTAGGGTCTGTGTTCTATCATGGCTGATATCCAGGGCCAGTTTTCATCATGGCTGATATCCATGGTCAGGGTTCATCATGGCTGATATCCAGGGTCAAGGTTCATCATGACTTATAACCAGGGTTAGTCATGGTTGATATCCAGCGTCAGGGTTGATCATGGCTGATATCCAGGGTCAGGGTTCATCGTGGCAGATATCCAGTGTCAGGGTTCATCATGGGTGATACCCAGGGTTAGGGTTCATCTTGAATGATATTCAGGGTCAAGGTTCATCATATCTGATATCCATGGTTAGGGTTCATAATGGTTGATATCCAGGGTCAGGGTTCATCATGGCTGATATCCAGGGTCAGGGTTCATCATAGGTCATATCCATAGTCAGAGTTCATCATGGCTGATACCCAGGGTCAGTCATGGCTGTTATCCAGGGTCTAGGTTTATCTTGGCTGATATCCAGGGTCAAGGTTTATCATGGATGATATTCAGGGTCAGTTTTCATCATGGCTGATATCTAGGTTCAGGGTTCATGATGGCTGATATCCATGGTCAGGATTCATCATGGCTGATATCCAGGGTTAGTCATGGCTGATATCCAGGGTCAAGGTTCATCATGGCTGATATCCAGTGTCAGGGTTCATCATGGCTAATACCCAGGGTTAGGGTTCATCTTGGCTGATATCCAGGGTCAGGGTTTATCATGGCTGATATGCTTGGTCAGTGTTCATCATGACTGATATCCAAAGATAGGATTCACCATGCATGTTATCCAGGATCATGGCCCATCATGGCTGATATCCAGGGTCAATTTTCATCATGGCTGATATCCATTGTCAGGGTTCATCATGGCTGATATCCAGAGTCAGGATTCATCATGGCTGATATCCAGGGTCAGGGTTCATAATGGCTGATATCCATGGTCAGGATTCATCATGGATGATGTCTAGGATGAGGGTTCATTATGGCTGATATCCCGGGTCAGTCATAGCTGATATCCAGGATCAGGGTTGATCATGGCTGACATCCAGAGTCAGGGTTCATCATGGCTGATATTCAGGGTCAGAGATCATCATGGCTGATGTCTACGGTCAGGATTCATCATGGATGATATCTAGGATGAAGGTTCATTATGGCTGATATCCCGGGTCAGTCATAGCTGATATCCAGGATCAGGGTCGATCATGGCTGATATCCAGGGTCAGGATTCATCATGGATGATATCCAGGGTCAGGGTTCATCATGACTGATTTTCAGAGTCAGTCATATCTGATATCCAGGATCAGGGTTCATCATTAATGATATCCAGATTCAGGGTTCATCATGGCTGATATCCAGGGCCAGGGCTCATCATGGCTGATATCCATGGTCAGTCATGGTTAATATCCAGGGTCAGTGTTCATCATGGCTGACATCCAAGCTCAAGGTTGATCATGGCTGATATCCAGGATCAGGGTTCATTACAGTTGATATCCATGGTCAGCGTTCATCATGGCTGATATCCTGGGTCAAGGTTCATCATGGCTGATTTCCAGGATCAGTGTTCATCATGGCTGATATCCATGGTCAGGGTTCATCATGGCTGATATCCACGGTCAGGATATATCATGGCTGATATCCAGGTTCAGGGTTCATTATGGTTGATATCCAGTGTTAGGGTTCATCTTGGCTGGTATCCATGGTCAGGATTCATCATAGTTGATATCCAGGGCCAAGGTTCATCATGGCTGATATCCAGAATCAGTGTTCATCATAGCTGATACCCAGGTTTAGGGTTCATCTTGGCTGATATCCAGGGTCAAGGATCATCATCATATCTGACATCCTTGGTCAGGGTTCATAATGGTTGATATCCAGGGTCAGGGCTCATCATGGCTGATATCCAGGGTCAGGGTTCATCATAGGTCATATCCATACTCAGGGTACATCATGTCTGATATCCAGTTTCAGGGCTCATTATGGCTGATATCCATGGTCAGGGTTCATCATGGTTGATATCCTTGGTCAGGGTTCATCATGGCTGATATCCATAGTC